>NW_027617298.1:0-128031 GCF_964187855.1 Myxine glutinosa | reverse complement strand
AACACTAACACTTGTGCGAAAAGTGGTTTTCCACACTAATACAAGTACAAAAGTGGTTTCCTGCACCAACACAAGTGCGAAAAGTGGTTTTTCAACACCAACACAAATGCGAAAAGTGGTTTTTCAACACTAACACAAGTGCGAAAAGTGGTTTTTCAACACTATCACAAGTGCAAAAAGTGTTTTTTCCACACTAATACAAGTGAAAAAGTGGTTTCCTGCACCAACACAATTGCGAAAAGTGGTTTTTCAACACTAACACAAGTGCGAAAAGTGGTTTTTCAACACTAACACAAGTGCGAAAAGTGGTTTTTCAACACTAACACAAGTGTGAAAAGTGGTTTTTCCACACTAATACAAGTGCAAAAGTGGTTTCCTGCACCAACACAAGTGCAAAAAGTGGTTTTTCCACACTAATACAAGTGCAAAAGTGGTTTCCTGCACCAACACAAGTGCGAAAAGTGGTTTTTCAACACTAACACAAGTGCGAAAAGTGGTTTTTCCACATTAATACAAGTGCAAAAGTGGTTTCCTGCACCAACACAAGTGCGAAAAGTGTTTTTTCAACACGAACACAAGTGCGAAAAGTGGTTTTTCAACACTAACACAAGTGCGAAAAGTGGTTTTTCAACACTAACACAAGTGCGAAAAGTGGTTTTTCCACACTAACACAAGTGCAAAAGTGGTTTCCTGCACTAACACAAGTGCGAAAAGTGGTTTTTCAACACTAACACAAGTGCGAAAAGTGGTTTTTCAACACTAACACAAGTGTGAAAAGTGGTTTTTCCACACTAATACAAGTGCAAAAGTGGTTTCCTGCACCAACACAAGTGCAAAAAGTGGTTTTTCCACACTAATACAAGTGCAAAAGTGGTTTCCTGCACCAACACAAGTGCGAAAAGTGGTTTTTCAACACTAACACAAGTGCGAAAAGTGGTTTTTCAACACAAACACAAGTGCGAAAAGTGGTTTTTCAACACTATCACAAGTGCAAAAGTGGTTTCCTGCACCAACACAAGTGCGAAAAGTGGTTTTTCAACACTAACACAAGTGCGAAAAGTGGTTTTTCAACACTAACACAAGTGCGAAAAGTGGTTTTTCCACACTAATACAATTGCAAAAGTGGTTTCCTGCACCAACACAAGTGCGAAAAGTGGTTTTTCAACACTAACACAAGTGCGAAAAGTGGTTTTTCAACACTATCACAAGTGCAAAAAGTGTTTTTTCCACACTAATACAAGTGCAAAAGTGGTTTCCTGCACCAACACAAGTGCGAAAAGTGGTTTTTCAACACTAACACAAGTGCGAAAAGTGGTTTTTCAACACTAACACAAGTGCGAAAAGTGGTTTTTCCACACTAATACAAGTGCAAAAGTGGTTTCCTGCACCAACACAAGTGGGAAAAGTGGTTTTTCAACACTAACACAAGTGCGAAAAGTGGTTTTTCAACACTATCACAAGTGCAAAAAGTGTTTTTTCCACACTAATACAAGTGCAAAAGTGGATTCCTGCACCAACACAAGTGCGAAAAGTGGTTTTTCAACACCAACACAAGTGCGAAAAGTGGTTTTTCAACACTAACACAAGTGCGAAAAGTGTTTTTTCCACACTAATACAAGTGCAAAAGTGGTTTCCTGCACCAACACAAGTGCGAAAAGCGGTTTTTCAACACTAACACAAGTGCGAAAAGTGGTTTTTCAACACTAACACAAGTGCGAAAAGTGGTTTTTCAACACTAACACAAGTGTGAAAAGTGGTTTTTCCACACTAATACAAGTGCAAAAGTGGTTTCCTGCACCAACACAAGTGCGAAAAGTGGTTTTTCAACACTAACACAAGTGCGAAAAGTGGTTTTTCAACACTAACACAAGTGCGAAAAGTGGTTTTTCAACACTATCACAAGTGCAAAAAGTGTTTTTTCCACACTAATACAAGTGCCAAAGTGGTTTCCTGCACCAACACAACTGCGAAAAGTGGTTTTTCAACACCAACACAAGTGCGAAAAGTGGTTTTTCAACACTATCACAAGTGCAAAAAGTGTTTTTTCCACACTAATACAAGTGCAAAAGTGGTTTCCTGCACCAACACAAGTGCGAAAAGTGGTTTTTCAACACTATCACAAGTGCAATAAGTGTTTTTTCCACACTAATACAAGTGCAAAAGTGGTTTCCTGCACCAACACAGGTGCGAAAAGTGGTTTTTCAACACTAACACAAGTGCGAAAAGTGGTTTTTCAACACTAACACAAGTGCGAAAAGTGGTTTTTCCACACTAATACAAGTGCAAAAGTGGTTTCCTGCACCAACACAAGTGCGAAAAGTGTTTTTTCAACACGAACACAAGTGCGAAAAGTGGTTTTTCAACACTAACACAAGTGCGAAAAGTGGTTTTTCAACACTAACACAAGTGCGAAAAGTGGTTTTTCCACACTAACACAAGTGCAAAAGTGGTTTCCTGCACCAACACAAGTGCGAAAAGTGGTTTTTCAACACCAACACAAGTGCGAAAAGTGGTTTTTCAACACTAACACAAGTGCGAAAAGTGGTTTTTCAACACTATCACAAGTGCAAAAAGTGTTTTTTCCACACTAATACAGTGCAAAAGTGGTTTCCTGCACCAACACAAGTGCGAAAAGTGGTTTTTCAACACTAACACAAGTGCGAAAAGTGGTTTTTCAACACTATCACAAGTGCGAAAAGTGGTTTTTCCACATTAATACAAGTGCAAAAGTGGTTTCCTGCACCAACACAAGTGCGAAAAGTGGTTTTTCAACACTAACAGAAGTGCGAAAAGTGGTTTTTCAACACTAACACAAGTGCGAAAAGTGATTTTTCAACACTAACACAAGTGCGAAAAGTGGTTTTTCCACATTAATACAAGTGCAAAAGTGGTTTCCTGCACCAACACAAGTGCGAAAAGTGGTTTTTCAACACTAACAGAAGTGCGAAAAGTGGTTTTTCCACACTAATACAAGTGCAAAAGTGGTTTCCTGCACCAACACAAGTGCGAAAAGTGGTTTTTCAACACTAACACAAGTGCGAAAAGTGGTTTTTCAACACTATCACAAGTGCAAAAAGTGTTTTTTCCACACCAATACAAGTGCAAAAGTGGTTTCCTGCACCAACACAAGTGCGAAAAGTGGTTTTTCAACACTAACACAAGTGCGAAAAGTGGTTTTTCAACACTAACACTTGTGCGAAAAGTGGTTTTCCACACTAATACAAGTACAAAAGTGGTTTCCTGCACCAACACAAGTGCGAAAAGTGGTTTTTCAACACCAACACAAATGCGAAAAGTGGTTTTTCAACACTAACACAAGTGCGAAGAGTGGTTTTTCAACACTATCACAAGTGCAAAAAGTGTTTTTTCCACACTAATACAAGTGAAAAAGTGGTTTCCTGCACCAACACAATTGCGAAAAGTGGTTTTTCAACACTAACACAAGTGCGAAAAGTGGTTTTTCAACACTAACACAAGTGCAAAAAGTGTTTTTTCCACATTAATACAAGTGCAAAAGTGGTTTCCTGCACCAACACAAGTGCGAAAAGTGGTTTTTCAACACTAACACAAGTGCGAAAAGTGGTTTTTCAACACTAACACAAGTGCGAAAAGTGGTTTTTCCACACTAATACAAGTGCAAAAGTGGTTTCCTGCACTAACACAAGTGGGAAAAGTGGTTTTTCAACACTAACACAAGTGCGAAGAGTGGTTTTTCAACACTATCACAAGTGCAAAAAGTGTTTTTTCCACACTAATACAAGTGCAAAAGTGGTTTCCTGCACCAACACAAGTGCGAAAAGTGGTTTTTCAACACCAACACAAGTGCGAAAAGTGGTTTTTCAACACTAACACAAGTGCGAAAAGTATTTTTTCCACACTAATACAAGTGCAAAAGTGGTTTCCTGCACCAACACAGGTGCGAAAAGTGGTTTTTCAACACTAACACAAGTGCGAAAAGTGGTTTTTCAACACTAACACAAGTGCGAAAAGTGGTTTTTCAACACTAACACAAGTGTTAAAAGTGGTTTTTCCACACGAATACAAGTGCAAAAGTGGTTTCCTGCACCAACACAAGTGCGAAAAGTGGTTTTTCAACACTAACACAAGTGCGAAAAGTGGTTTTTCAACACTAACACAAGTGCGAAAAGTGGTTTTTCAACACTATCACAAGTGCAGAAAGTGTTTTTTCCACACTAATACAAGTGCAAAAGTGGTTTCCTGCACCAACACAACTGCGAAAAGTGGTTTTTCAACACTAACACAAGTGCGAAAAGTGGTTTTTCAACACTATCACAAGTGCAAAAAGTGTTTTTTCCACACTAATACAAGTGCAAAAGTGGTTTCCTGCACCAACACAAGTGTGAAAAGTGGTTTTTCAACACTAACACAAGTGCGAAAAGTGGTTTTTCAACACTATCACAAGTGCAAAAAGTGTTTTTTCCACACTAATACAAGTGCAAAAGTGGTTTCCTGCACCAACACAGATGCGAAAAGTGGTTTTTCAACACTAACACAAGTGCGAAAAGTGGTTTTTCAACACTAACACAAGTGCGAAAAGTGGTTTTTCCACACTAACTAATACAAGTGCAAAAGTGGTTTCCTGCACCAACACAAGTGCGAAAAGTGGTTTTTCAACACGAACACAAGTGCGAAAAGTGGTTTTTCAACACTAACACAAGTGCGAAAAGTGGTTTTTCAACACTAACACAAGTGCGAAAAGTGGTTTTTCCACACTAATACAAGTGCAAAAGTGGTTTCCTGCACCAGCACAAGTGCGAAAAGTGGTTTTTCAACACCAACACAAGTGCGAAAAGTGGTTTTTCAACACTAACACAAGTGCGAAAAGTGGTTTTTCAACACTATCACAAGTGCAAAAAGTGTTTTTTCCACACTAATACAAGTGCAAAAGTGGTTTCCTGCACCAACACAAGTGCGAAAAGTGGTTTTTCAAGACTAACACAAGTGCGAAAAGTGGTTTTTCAACACTATCACAAGTGCAAAAAGTGTTTTTTCCACACTAATACAAGTGCAAAAGTGGTTTCCTGCACCAACACAGGTGCGAAAAGTGGTTTTTCAACACTAGCACAAGTGCGACAAGTGGTTTTTCAACACTAACACAAGTGCGAAAAGTGGTTTTTCCACACTAATACAAGTGCAAAAGTGGTTTCCTGCACCAACACAAGTGCGAAAAGTGGTTTTTCAACACGAACACAAGTGCGAAAAGTAGTTTTTCAACACTAACACAAGTGCGAAAAGTGGTTTTTCAACACTAACACAAGTGCGAAAAGTGGTTTTTAAACACTAATACAAGTGCAAAAAGTGTTTTTTCCACATTAATACAAGTGCAAAAGTGGTTTCCTGCACCAACACAAGTGCGAAAAGTGGTTTTTCAACACTAACACAAGTGCGAAAAGTGGTTTTTCAACACTATCACAAGTGCAAAAAGTGTTTTTTCCACATTAATACAAGTGCAAAAGTGGTTTCCTGTACCAACACAAGTGCGAAAAGTGGTTTTTCAACACTAACACAAGTGCGAAAAGTGGTTTTTCAACACTAACACAAGTGCGAAAAGTGGTTTTTTCCACACTAATACAAGTGCAAAAGTGGTTTCCTGCACTAACACAAGTGGGAAAAGTGGTTTTTCAACACTAACACAAGTGCGAAGAGTGGTTTTTCAACACTATCACAAGTGCAAAAAGTGTTTTTTCCACACTAATACAAGTGCAAAAGTGGTTTCCTGCACCAACACAAGTGCGAAAAGTGGTTTTTCAACACCAACACAAGTGCGAAAAGTGGTTTTTCAACACTAACACAAGTGCGAAAAGTATTTTTTCCACACTAATACAAGTGCAAAAGTGGTTTCCTGCACCAACACAGGTGCGAAAAGTGGTTTTTCAACACTAACACAAGTGCGAAAAGTGGTTTTTCAACACTAACACAAGTGCGAAAAGTGGTTTTTCAACACTAACACAAGTGTTAAAAGTGGTTTTTTCCACACTAATACAAGTGCAAAAGTGGTTTCCTGCACCAACACAAGTGCGAAAAGTGGTTTTTCAACACTAACACAAGTGCGAAAAGTGGTTTTTCAACACTAACACAAGTGCGAAAAGTGGTTTTTCAACACTATCACAAGTGCAAAAAGTGTTTTTTCCACACTAATACAAGTGCAAAAGTGGTTTCCTGCACCAACACAACTGCGAAAAGTGGTTTTTCAACACTAACACAAGTGCGAAAAGTGGTTTTTCAACACTATCACAAGTGTAAAAAGTGTTTTTTCCACACTAATACAAGTGCAAAAGTGGTTTCCTGCACCAACACAAGTGCGAAAAGTGGTTTTTCAACACTAACACAAGTGCGAAAAGTGGTTTTTCAACACTATCACAAGTGCAAAAAGTGTTTTTTCCACACTAATACAAGTGCAAAAGTGGTTTCCTGCACCAACACAGATGCGAAAAGTGGTTTTTCAACACTAACACAAGTGCGAAAAGTGGTTTTTCAACACTAACACAAGTGCGAAAAGTGGTTTTTCCACACTAACTAATACAAGTGCAAAAGTGGTTTCCTGCACCAACACAAGTGCGAAAAGTGGTTTTTCAACACGAACACAAGTGCGAAAAGTGGTTTTTCAACACTAACACAAGTGCGAAAAGTGGTTTTTCAACACTAACACAAGTGCGAAAAGTGGTTTTTCCACACTAATACAAGTGCAAAAGTGGTTTCCTGCACCAGCACAAGTGCGAAAAGTGGTTTTTCAACACTAACACAAGTGCGAAAAGTGGTTTTTCAACACTATCACAAGTGCAAAAAGTGTTTTTTCCACACTAATACAAGTGCAAAAGTGGTTTCCTGCACCAACACAAGTGCGAAAAGTGGTTTTTCAACACTAACACAAGTGCGAAAAGTCGTTTTTCGACACTATCACAAGTGCAAAAAGTGTTTTTTCCACACTAATACAAGTGCAAAAGTGGTTTCCTGCACCAACACAAGTGCGAAAAGTGGTTTTTCAACACTAACACAAGTGCGAAAAGTGGTTTTTCAACACTATCACAAGTGCAAAAAGTGTTTTTTCCACACTAATACAAGTGCAAGAGTGGTTTCCTGCACCAACACAAGTGCGAAAAGTGGTTTTTCAACACTAACACAAGTGCGAAAAGTGGTTTTTCAACACTATAACAAGTGCAAAAAGTGTTTTTTCCACACTAATACAAGTGCAAAAGTGGTTTCCTGCACCAACATAAGTGCGAAAAGTGGTTTTTCAACACTAACACAAGTGCGAAAAGTGGTTTTTCAACACTAACACAAGTGCGAAAAGTGGTTTTTCCACATTAATACAAGTGCAAAAGTGGTTTCCTGCACCAACACAAGTGCGAAAAGTGGTTTTTCAACCCTAACACAAGTGCGAAAAGTGGTTTTTCCACACTAATACAAGTGCAAAAGTGGTTTCCTGCACCAACACAAGTGCGAAAAGTGGTTTTTCAACACTAACACAAGTGCGAAAAGTGGTTTTTCAACACTATCACAAGTGCAAAAAGTGTTTTTTCCACACCAATACAAGTGCAAAAGTGGTTTCCTGCACCAACACAAGTGCGAAAAGTGGTTTTTCAACACTAACACAAGTGCGAAAAGTGGTTTTTCAAGACTAACACAAGTGCGAAAAGTGGTTTTTCAACACTATCACAAGTGCAAAAAGTGTTTTTTCCACACCAATACAAGTGCAAAAGTGGTTTCCTGCACCAACACAAGTGCGAAAAGTGGTTTTTCAACACTAACACAAGTGCGAAAAGTGGTTTTTCAACACTAACACAAGTGCGAAAAGTGGTTTTTCCACACTAATACAAGTGCAAAAGTGGTTTCCTGCACCAACACAAGTGCGAAAAGTGGTTTTTCAACACGAACACAAGTGCGAAAAGTGGTTTTTCAACACTAACACAAGTGCGAAAAGTGGTTTTTCAACACTAACACAAGTGCGAAAAGTGGTTTTTTCACACTAATACAAGTGCAAAAAGTGTTTTTTCCACACTAATACAAGTGCAAAAGTGATTTCCTGCACCAACACAAGTGCGAAAAGTGGTTTTTCAACACTAACACAAGTGCGAAAAGTGGTTTTTCAACACTATCACAAGTGCAAAAAGTGTTTTTTCCACATTAATACAAGTGCAAAAGTGGTTTCCTGCACCAACACAAGTGCGAAAAGTGGTTTTTCAACACTAACACAAGTGCGAAAAGTGGTTTTTCAACACTAACACAAGTGCGAAAAGTGGTTTTTCCACACTAATACAAGTGCAAAAGTGGTTTCCTGCACTAACACAAGTGGGAAAAGTGGTTTTTCAACATTAACACAAGTGCGAAGAGTGGTTTTTCAACACTATCACAAGTGCAAAAAGTGTTTTTTCCACACTAATACAAGTGCAAAAGTGGTTTCCTGCACCAACACAAGTGCGAAAAGTGGTTTTTCAACACCAACACAAGTGCGAAAAGTGGTTTTTCAACACTAACACAAGTGCGAAAAGTATTTTTTCCACACTAATACAAGTGCAAAAGTGGTTTCCTGCACCAACACAGGTGCGAAAAGTGGTTTTTCAACACTAACACAAGTGCGAAAAGTGGTTTTTCAACACTAACACAAGTGCGAAAAGTGGTTTTTCAACACTAACACAAGTGTTAAAAGTGGTTTTTCCACACTAATACAAGTGCAAAAGTGGTTTCCTGCACCAACACAAGTGCGAAAAGTGGTTTTTCAACACTAACACAAGTGCGAAAAGTGGTTTTTCAACACTAACACAAGTGCGAAAAGTGGTTTTTCAACACTATCACAAGTGCAAAAAGTGTTTTTTCCACACTAATACAAGTGCAAAAGTGGTTTCCTGCACCAACACAACTGCGAAAAGTGGTTTTTCAACACTAACACAAGTGCGAAAAGTGGTTTTTCAACACTATCACAAGTGCAAAAAGTGTTTTTTCCACACTAATACAAGTGCAAAAGTGGTTTCCTGCACCAACACAAGTGTGAAAAGTGGTTTTTCAACACTAACACAAGTGCGAAAAGTGGTTTTTCAACACTATCACAAGTGCAAAAAGTGTTTTTTCCACACTAATACAAGTGCAAAAGTGGTTTCCTGCACCAACACAGATGTGAAAAGTGGTTTTTCAACACTAACACAAGTGCGAAAAGTGGTTTTTCAACACTAACACAAGTGCGAAAAGTGGTTTTTCCACACTAACTAATACAAGTGCAAAAGTGGTTTCCTGCACCAACACAAGTGCGAAAAGTGGTTTTTCCACACTAATACAAGTGCAAAAGTGGTTTCCTGCACCAGCACAAGTGCGAAAAGTGGTTTTTCAACACCAACACAAGTGCGAAAAGTGGTTTTTCAACACTAACACAAGTGCGAAAAGTGGTTTTTCAACACTATCACAAGTGCAAAAAGTGTTTTTTCCACACTAATACAAGTGCAAAAGTGGTTTCCTGCACCAACACAAGTGCGAAAAGTGGTTTTTCAAGACTAACACAAGTGCGAAAAGTGGTTTTTCAACACTATCACAAGTGCAAAAAGTGTTTTTTCCACACTAATACAAGTGCAAAAGTGGTTTCCTGCACCAACACAGGTGCGAAAAGTGGTTTTTCAACACTAACACAAGTGCGACAAGTGGTTTTTCAACACTAACACAAGTGCGAAAAGTGGTTTTTCCACACTAATACAAGTGCAAAAGTGGTTTCCTGCACCAACACAAGTGCGAAAAGTGGTTTTTCAACACGAACACAAGTGCAAAAAGTAGTTTTTCAACACTAACACAAGTGCGAAAAGTGGTTTTTCAACACTAACACAAGTGCGAAAAGTGGTTTTTAAACACTAATACAAGTGCAAAAAGTGTTTTTTCCACACTAATACAAGTGCAAAAGTGGTTTCCTGCACCAACACAAGTGCGAAAAGTGGTTTTTCAACACTAACACAAGTGCGAAAAGTGGTTTTTCAACACTATCACAAGTGCAAAAAGTGTTTTTTCCACATTAATACAAGTGCAAAAGTGGTTTCCTGTACCAACACAAGTGCGAAAAGTGGTTTTTCAACACTAACACAAGTGCGAAAAGTGGTTTTTCAACACTAACACAAGTGCGAAAAGTGGTTTTTCCACACTAATACAAGTGCAAAAGTGGTTTCCTGCACTAACACAAGTGGGAAAAGTGGTTTTTCAACACTAACACAAGTGCGAAAAGTGGTTTTTCCACATTAATACAAGTGCAAAAGTGGTTTCCTGCACCAACACAAGTGCGAAAAGTGGTTTTTCAACACTAACACAAGTGCGAAAAGTGGTTTTTCCACATTAATACAAGTGCAAAAGTGGTTTCCTGCACCAACACAAGTGCGAAAAGTGGTTTTTCAACACTAACACAAGTGCGAAAAGTGGTTTTTCCACACTAATACAAGTGCAAATGTGGTTTCCTGCACCAACACAAGTCGGAAAAGTGGTTTTTCAACACTAACACAAGTGCGAAAAGTGGTTTTTCAACCCTATCACAACTGCAAAAAGTGTTTTTTCCACACTAATACAAGTGCAAAAGTGGTTTCCTGCACCAACACAAGTGCGAAAAGTGGTTTTTCAACACTAACACAAGTGCGAAAAGTGGTTTTTCAACACTAACACAAGTGCGAAAAGTGTTTTTTCCACACTAATACAAGTGCAAAAGTGGTTTCCTGCACCAATACAAGTGCGAAAAGTGGTTTTTCAACACTAACACAAGTGCGAAAAGTGGTTTTTCAACACTATCACAAGTGCAAAAAGTGTTTTTTCCACACTAATACAAGTGCAAAAGTGGTTTCCTGCACCAACACAGGTGTGAAAAGTGGTTTTTCAACACTAACACAAGTGCGAAAAGTGGTTTTTCAACACTAACACAAGTGCGAAAAGTGGTTTTTCCACACTAATACAAGTGCAAAAGTGGTTTCCTGCACCAACACAAGTGCGAAAAGTGGTTTTTCAACACTAACACAAGTGGGAAAAGTGGTTTTTCAACACGAACACAAGTGCGAAAAGTGGTTTTTCAACACTAACACAAGTGCGAAAAGTGGTTTTTCAACACTAACACAAGTGCGAAAAGTGGTTTTTTCACACTAATACAAGTGCAAAAAGTGTTTTTTCCACACTAATACAAGTGCAAAAGTGGTTTCCTGCACCAACACAAGTGCGAAAAGTGGTTTTTCAACACTAACACAAGTGCGAAAAGTGGTTTTTCAACACTATCACAAGTGCAAAAAGTGTTTTTTCCACACTAATACAAGTGCAAAAGTGGTTTCCTGCACCAACACAAGTGCGAAAAGTGGTTTTTCAACACTAACACAAGTGCGAAAAGTGGTTTTTCAACACTAACACAAGTGCGAAAAGTGGTTTTTCCACATTAATACAAGTGCAAAAGTGGTTTCCTGCACCAACACAAGTGCGAAAAGTGGTTTTTCAACACTAACACAAGTGCGAAAAGTGGTTTTTCCACACTAATACAAGTGCAAAAGTGGTTTCCTGCACCAACACAAGTGCGAAAAGTGGTTTTTCAACACTAACACAAGTGCGAAAAGTGGTTTTTCAACACTATCACAAGTGCAAAAAGTGTTTTTTCCACACCAATACAAGTGCAAAAGTGGTTTCCTGCACCAACACAAGTGCAAAAAGTGGTTTTTCAACACTAACACAAGTGCGAAAAGTGGTTTTTCAACACTAACACAAGTGCGAAAAGTGGTTTTTCAACACTATCACAAGTGCAAAAAGTGTTTTTTCCACACTAATACAAGTGAAAAAGTGGTTTCCTGCACCAACACAAGTGCGAAAAGTGGTTTTTCAACACTAACACAAGTGCGAAAAGTATTTTTTCCACACTAATACAAGTGCAAAAGTGGTTTCCTGCACCAACACAAGTGCGAAAAGTGGTTTTTCAACACTATCACAAGTGCAAAAAGTGTTTTTTCCACACTAATACAAGTGCAAAAGTGGTTTCCTGCACCAACACAAGTGCGAAAAGTGGTTTTTCAACACTAACACAAGTGCAAAAAGTGGTTTTTCAACACTAACACAAGTGCGAAAAGTGGTTTTTCCACACTAATACAAGTGCAAATGTGGTTTCCTGCACCAACACAAGTGGGAAAAGTGGTTTTTCAACACTAACACAAGTGGGAAAAGTGGTTTTTCAACACTATCACAACTGCAAAAGGTGTTTTTTCCACACTAATACAAGTGCAAAAGTGGTTTCCTGCACCAACACAAGTGCGAAAAGTGGTTTTTCAACACTAACACAAGTGCGAAAAGTGGTTTTTCAACACTAACACAAGTGCGAAAAGTGTTTTTTCCACACTAATACAAGTGCAAAAGTGGTTTCCTGCACCAATACAAGTGTGAAAAGTGGTTTTTCAACACTAACACAAGTGCGAAAAGTGGTTTTTCAACACTATCACAAGTGCAAAAAGTGTTTTTTCCACACTAATACAAGTGCAAAAGTGGTTTCCTGCACCAACACAGGTGCGAAAAGTGGTTTTTCAACACTAACACAAGTGCGAAAAGTGGTTTTTCAACACTAACAAAAGTGCGAAAAGTGGTTTTTCCACACTAATACAAGTGCAAAAGTGGTTTCCTGCACCAGCACTAACACAAGTGGGAAAAGTGGTTTTTCAACACGAACACAAGTGCGAAAAGTGGTTTTTCAACACTAACACAAGTGCGAAAAGTGGTTTTTCAACACTAACACAAGTGCGAAAAGTGGTTTTTTCACACTAATACAAGTGCAAAAAGTGTTTTTTCCACACTAATACAAGTGCAAATGTGGTTTCCTGCACCAACACAAGTGGGAAAAGTGGTTTTTCAACACTAACACAAGTGGGAAAAGTGGTTTTTCAACACTATCACAACTGCAAAAGGTGTTTTTTCCACACTAATACAAGTGCAAAAGTGGTTTCCTGCACCAACACAAGTGCGAAAAGTGGTTTTTCAACACCAACACAAGTGCGAAAAGTGGTTTTTCAACACTAACACAAGTGCGAAAAGTGGTTTTTCAACACTATCACAAGTGCAAAAAGTGTTTTTTCCACACTAATACAAGTGCAAAAGTGGTTTCCTGCACCAACACAAGTGCGAAAAGTGGTTTTTCAACACTAACACAAGTGCGAAAAGTGGTTTTTCAACACTATCACAAGTGCAAAAAGTGTTTTTTCCACACTAATACAAGTGCAAAAGTGGTTTCCTGCACCAACACAAGTGCGAAAAGTGGTTTTTCAACACTAACACAAGTGCGAAAAGTGGTTTTTCAACACTATCACAAGTGCAAAAACTGTTTTTTCCACACTAATACAAGTGCAAGAGTGGTTTCCTGCACCAACACAAGTGCGAAAAGTGGTTTTTCAACACTAACACAAGTGCGAAAAGTGGTTTTTCAACACTATAACAAGTGCAAAAAGTGTTTTTTCCAGACCAATGCAAGTGCAAAAGTGGTTTCCTGCACCAACACAAGTGCGAAAAGTGGTTTTTCAACACTAACACAAGTGCAAAAAGTGGTTTTTCAACACTAACACAAGTGCGAAAAGTGGTTTTTCCACATTAATACAAGTGCAAAAGTGGTTTCCTGCACCAACACAAGTGCGAAAAGTGGTTTTTCAACACTAACACAAGTGCGAAAAGTGGTTTTTCCACACTAATACAAGTGCAAAAGTGGTTTCCTGCACCAACACAAGTGCGAAAAGTGGTTTTTCAACACTAACACAAGTGCGAAAAGTGGTTTTTCAACACTATCACAAGTGCAAAAAGTGTTTTTTCCACACCAATACAAGTGCAAAAGTGGTTTCCTGCACCAACACAAGTGCGAAAAGTGGTTTTTCAACACTAACACAAGTGCGAAAAGTGGTTTTTCAACACTAACACAAGTGCGAAAAGTGGTTTTTCAACACTATCACAAGTGCAAAAAGTGTTTTTTCCACACTAATACAAGTGAAAAAGTGGTTTCCTGCACCAACACAAGTGCGAAAAGTGGTTTTTCAACACTAACACAAGTGCGAAAAGTATTTTTTCCACACTAATACAAGTGCAAAAGTGGTTTCCTGCACCAACACAAGTGCGAAAAGTGGTTTTTCAACACTATCACAAGTGCAAAAAGTGTTTTTTCCACACTAATACAAGTGCAAAAGTGGTTTCCTGCACCAACACAAGTGCGAAAAGTGGTTTTTCAACACTAACACAAGTGCGAAAAGTGGTTTTTCAACACTAACACAAGTGCGAAAAGTGGTTTTTCCACACTAATACAAGTGCAAATGTGGTTTCCTGCACCAACACAAGTGGGAAAAGTGGTTTTTCAACACTAACACAAGTGGGAAAAGTGGTTTTTCAACACTATCACAACTGCAAAAAGTGTTTTTTCCACACTAATACAAGTGCAAAAGTGGTTTCCTGCACCAACACAAGTGCGAAAAGTGGTTTTTCAACACTAACACAAGTGCGAAAAGTGGTTTTTCAACACTAACACAAGTGCGAAAAGTGTTTTTTCCACACTAATACAAGTGCAAAAGTGGTTTCCTGCACCAATACAAGTGCGAAAAGTGGTTTTTCAACACTAACACAAGTGCGAAAAGTGGTTTTTCAACACTATCACAAGTGCAAAAAGTGTTTTTTCCACACTAATACAAGTGCAAAAGTGGTTTCCTGCACCAACACAGGTGCGAAAAGTGGTTTTTCAACACTAACACAAGTGCGAAAAGTGGTTTTTCAACACTAACACAAGTGCGAAAAGTGGTTTTTCCACACTAATACAAGTGCAAAAGTGGTTTCCTGCACCAACACAAGTGCGAAAAGTGGTTTTTCAACACTAACACAAGTGGGAAAAGTGGTTTTTCAACACGAACACAAGTGCGAAAAGTGGTTTTTCAACACTAACACAAGTGCGAAAAGTGGTTTTTCAACACTAACACAAGTGCGAAAATTGGTTTTTTCACACTAATACAAGTGCAAAAAGTGTTTTTTCCACACTAATACAAGTGCAAAAGTGGTTTCCTGCACCAACACAAGTGCGAAAAGTGGTTTTTCAACACTAACACAAGTGCGAAAAGTGGTTTTTCAACACTATCACAAGTGCAAAAAGTGTTTTTTCCACACTAATACAAGTGCAAAAGTGGTTTCCTGCACCAACACAAGTGCGAAAAGTGGTTTTTCAACACTAACACAAGTGCGAAAAGTGGTTTTTCCACATTAATACAAGTGCAAAAGTGGTTTCCTGCACCAACACAAGTGCGAAAAGTGGTTTTTCAACCCTAACACAAGTGCGAAAAGTGGTTTTTCCACACTAATACAAGTGCAAAAGTGGTTTCCTGCACCAACACAAGTGCGAAAAGTGGTTTTTCAACACTAACACAAGTGCGAAAAGTGGTTTTTCAACACTATCACAAGTGCAAAAAGTGTTTTTTCCACACCAATACAAGTGCAAAAGTGGTTTCCTGCACCAACACAAGTGCGAAAAGTGGTTTTTCAACACTAACACAAGTGCGAAAAGTGGTTTTTCAAGACTAACACAAGTGCGAAAAGTGGTTTTTCAACACTATCACAAGTGCAAAAAGTGTTTTTTCCACACCAATACAAGTGCAAAAGTGGTTTCCTGCACCAACACAAGTGCGAAAAGTGGTTTTTCAACACTAACACAAGTGCGAAAAGTGGTTTTTCAACACTAACACAAGTGCGAAAAGTGGTTTTTCCACACTAATACAAGTGCAAAAGTGGTTTCCTGCACCAACACAAGTGCGAAAAGTGGTTTTTCAACACGAACACAAGTGCGAAAAGTGGTTTTTCAACACTAACACAAGTGCGAAAAGTGGTTTTTCAACACTAACACAAGTGCGAAAAGTGGTTTTTTCACACTAATACAAGTGCAAAAAGTGTTTTTTCCACACTAATACAAGTGCAAAAGTGATTTCCTGCACCAACACAAGTGCGAAAAGTGGTTTTTCAACACTAACACAAGTGCGAAAAGTGGTTTTTCAACACTATCACAAGTGCAAAAAGTGTTTTTTCCACATTAATACAAGTGCAAAAGTGGTTTCCTGCACCAACACAAGTGCGAAAAGTGGTTTTTCAACACTAACACAAGTGCGAAAAGTGGTTTTTCAACACTAACACAAGTGCGAAAAGTGGTTTTTCCACACTAATACAAGTGCAAAAGTGGTTTCCTGCACTAACACAAGTGGGAAAAGTGGTTTTTCAACATTAACACAAGTGCGAAGAGTGGTTTTTCAACACTATCACAAGTGCAAAAAGTGTTTTTTCCACACTAATACAAGTGCAAAAGTGGTTTCCTGCACCAACACAAGTGCGAAAAGTGGTTTTTCAACACCAACACAAGTGCGAAAAGTGGTTTTTCAACACTAACACAAGTGCGAAAAGTATTTTTTCCACACTAATACAAGTGCAAAAGTGGTTTCCTGCACCAACACAGGTGCGAAAAGTGGTTTTTCAACACTAACACAAGTGCGAAAAGTGGTTTTTCAACACTAACACAAGTGCGAAAAGTGGTTTTTCAACACTAACACAAGTGTTAAAAGTGGTTTTTCCACACTAATACAAGTGCAAAAGTGGTTTCCTGCACCAACACAAGTGCGAAAAGTGGTTTTTCAACACTAACACAAGTGCGAAAAGTGGTTTTTCAACACTAACACAAGTGCGAAAAGTGGTTTTTCAACACTATCACAAGTGCAAAAAGTGTTTTTTCCACACTAATACAAGTGCAAAAGTGGTTTCCTGCACCAACACAACTGCGAAAAGTGGTTTTTCAACACTAACACAAGTGCGAAAAGTGGTTTTTCAACACTATCACAAGTGCAAAAAGTGTTTTTTCCACACTAATACAAGTGCAAAAGTGGTTTCCTGCACCAACACAAGTGTGAAAAGTGGTTTTTCAACACTAACACAAGTGCGAAAAGTGGTTTTTCAACACTATCACAAGTGCAAAAAGTGTTTTTTCCACACTAATACAAGTGCAAAAGTGGTTTCCTGCACCAACACAGATGTGAAAAGTGGTTTTTCAACACTAACACAAGTGCGAAAAGTGGTTTTTCAACACTAACACAAGTGCGAAAAGTGGTTTTTCCACACTAACTAATACAAGTGCAAAAGTGGTTTCCTGCACCAACACAAGTGCGAAAAGTGGTTTTTCCACACTAATACAAGTGCAAAAGTGGTTTCCTGCACCAGCACAAGTGCGAAAAGTGGTTTTTCAACACCAACACAAGTGCGAAAAGTGGTTTTTCAACACTAACACAAGTGCGAAAAGTGGTTTTTCAACACTATCACAAGTGCAAAAAGTGTTTTTTCCACACTAATACAAGTGCAAAAGTGGTTTCCTGCACCAACACAAGTGCGAAAAGTGGTTTTTCAAGACTAACACAAGTGCGAAAAGTGGTTTTTCAACACTATCACAAGTGCAAAAAGTGTTTTTTCCACACTAATACAAGTGCAAAAGTGGTTTCCTGCACCAACACAGGTGCGAAAAGTGGTTTTTCAACACTAACACAAGTGCGACAAGTGGTTTTTCAACACTAACACAAGTGCGAAAAGTGGTTTTTCCACACTAATACAAGTGCAAAAGTGGTTTCCTGCACCAACACAAGTGCGAAAAGTGGTTTTTCAACACGAACACAAGTGCAAAAAGTAGTTTTTCAACACTAACACAAGTGCGAAAAGTGGTTTTTCAACACTAACACAAGTGCGAAAAGTGGTTTTTAAACACTAATACAAGTGCAAAAAGTGTTTTTTCCACACTAATACAAGTGCAAAAGTGGTTTCCTGCACCAACACAAGTGCGAAAAGTGGTTTTTCAACACTAACACAAGTGCGAAAAGTGGTTTTTCAACACTATCACAAGTGCAAAAAGTGTTTTTTCCACATTAATACAAGTGCAAAAGTGGTTTCCTGTACCAACACAAGTGCGAAAAGTGGTTTTTCAACACTAACACAAGTGCGAAAAGTGGTTTTTCAACACTAACACAAGTGCGAAAAGTGGTTTTTCCACACTAATACAAGTGCAAAAGTGGTTTCCTGCACTAACACAAGTGCGAAAAGTGGTTTTTCAACACTATCACAAGTGCAAAAAGTGTTTTTTCCACACCAATACAAGTGCAAAAGTGGTTTCCTGCACCAACACAAGTGCGAAAAGTGGTTTTTCAACACTAACACAAGTGCGAAAAGTGGTTTTTCAAGACTAACACAAGTGCGAAAAGTGGTTTTTCAACACTATCACAAGTGCAAAAAGTGTTTTTTCCACACCAATACAAGTGCAAAAGTGGTTTCCTGCACCAACACAAGTGCGAAAAGTGGTTTTTCAACACTAACACAAGTGCGAAAAGTGGTTTTTCAACACTAACACAAGTGCGAAAAGTGGTTTTTCCACACTAATACAAGTGCAAAAGTGGTTTCCTGCACCAACACAAGTGCGAAAAGTGGTTTTTCAACACGAACACAAGTGCGAAAAGTGGTTTTTCAACACTAACACAAGTGCGAAAAGTGGTTTTTCAACACTAACACAAGTGCGAAAAGTGGTTTTTTCACACTAATACAAGTGCAAAAAGTGTTTTTTCCACACTAATACAAGTGCAAAAGTGATTTCCTGCACCAACACAAGTGCGAAAAGTGGTTTTTCAACACTAACACAAGTGCGAAAAGTGGTTTTTCAACACTATCACAAGTGCAAAAAGTGTTTTTTCCACATTAATACAAGTGCAAAAGTGGTTTCCTGCACCAACACAAGTGCGAAAAGTGGTTTTTCAACACTAACACAAGTGCGAAAAGTGGTTTTTCAACACTAACACAAGTGCGAAAAGTGGTTTTTCCACACTAATACAAGTGCAAAAGTGGTTTCCTGCACTAACACAAGTGGGAAAAGTGGTTTTTCAACATTAACACAAGTGCGAAGAGTGGTTTTTCAACACTATCACAAGTGCAAAAAGTGTTTTTTCCACACTAATACAAGTGCAAAAGTGGTTTCCTGCACCAACACAAGTGCGAAAAGTGGTTTTTCAACACCAACACAAGTGCGAAAAGTGGTTTTTCAACACTAACACAAGTGCGAAAAGTATTTTTTCCACACTAATACAAGTGCAAAAGTGGTTTCCTGCACCAACACAGGTGCGAAAAGTGGTTTTTCAACACTAACACAAGTGCGAAAAGTGGTTTTTCAACACTAACACAAGTGCGAAAAGTGGTTTTTCAACACTAACACAAGTGTTAAAAGTGGTTTTTCCACACTAATACAAGTGCAAAAGTGGTTTCCTGCACCAACACAAGTGCGAAAAGTGGTTTTTCAACACTAACACAAGTGCGAAAAGTGGTTTTTCAACACTAACACAAGTGCGAAAAGTGGTTTTTCAACACTATCACAAGTGCAAAAAGTGTTTTTTCCACACTAATACAAGTGCAAAAGTGGTTTCCTGCACCAACACAACTGCGAAAAGTGGTTTTTCAACACTAACACAAGTGCGAAAAGTGGTTTTTCAACACTATCACAAGTGCAAAAAGTGTTTTTTCCACACTAATACAAGTGCAAAAGTGGTTTCCTGCACCAACACAAGTGTGAAAAGTGGTTTTTCAACACTAACACAAGTGCGAAAAGTGGTTTTTCAACACTATCACAAGTGCAAAAAGTGTTTTTTCCACACTAATACAAGTGCAAAAGTGGTTTCCTGCACCAACACAGATGTGAAAAGTGGTTTTTCAACACTAACACAAGTGCGAAAAGTGGTTTTTCAACACTAACACAAGTGCGAAAAGTGGTTTTTCCACACTAACTAATACAAGTGCAAAAGTGGTTTCCTGCACCAACACAAGTGCGAAAAGTGGTTTTTCCACACTAATACAAGTGCAAAAGTGGTTTCCTGCACCAGCACAAGTGCGAAAAGTGGTTTTTCAACACCAACACAAGTGCGAAAAGTGGTTTTTCAACACTAACACAAGTGCGAAAAGTGGTTTTTCAACACTATCACAAGTGCAAAAAGTGTTTTTTCCACACTAATACAAGTGCAAAAGTGGTTTCCTGCACCAACACAAGTGCGAAAAGTGGTTTTTCAAGACTAACACAAGTGCGAAAAGTGGTTTTTCAACACTATCACAAGTGCAAAAAGTGTTTTTTCCACACTAATACAAGTGCAAAAGTGGTTTCCTGCACCAACACAGGTGCGAAAAGTGGTTTTTCAACACTAACACAAGTGCGACAAGTGGTTTTTCAACACTAACACAAGTGCGAAAAGTGGTTTTTCCACACTAATACAAGTGCAAAAGTGGTTTCCTGCACCAACACAAGTGCGAAAAGTGGTTTTTCAACACGAACACAAGTGCAAAAAGTAGTTTTTCAACACTAACACAAGTGCGAAAAGTGGTTTTTCAACACTAACACAAGTGCGAAAAGTGGTTTTTAAACACTAATACAAGTGCAAAAAGTGTTTTTTCCACACTAATACAAGTGCAAAAGTGGTTTCCTGCACCAACACAAGTGCGAAAAGTGGTTTTTCAACACTAACACAAGTGCGAAAAGTGGTTTTTCAACACTATCACAAGTGCAAAAAGTGTTTTTTCCACATTAATACAAGTGCAAAAGTGGTTTCCTGTACCAACACAAGTGCGAAAAGTGGTTTTTCAACACTAACACAAGTGCGAAAAGTGGTTTTTCAACACTAACACAAGTGCGAAAAGTGGTTTTTCCACACTAATACAAGTGCAAAAGTGGTTTCCTGCACTAACACAAGTGGGAAAAGTGGTTTTTCAACACTAACACAAGTGCGAAAAGTGGTTTTTCCACATTAATACAAGTGCAAAAGTGGTTTCCTGCACCAACACAAGTGCGAAAAGTGGTTTTTCAACACTAACACAAGTGCGAAAAGTGGTTTTTCCACATTAATACAAGTGCAAAAGTGGTTTCCTGCACCAACACAAGTGCGAAAAGTGGTTTTTCAACACTAACACAAGTGCGAAAAGTGGTTTTTCCACACTAATACAAGTGCAAATGTGGTTTCCTGCACCAACACAAGTCGGAAAAGTGGTTTTTCAACACTAACACAAGTGCGAAAAGTGGTTTTTCAACCCTATCACAACTGCAAAAAGTGTTTTTTCCACACTAATACAAGTGCAAAAGTGGTTTCCTGCACCAACACAAGTGCGAAAAGTGGTTTTTCAACACTAACACAAGTGCGAAAAGTGGTTTTTCAACACTAACACAAGTGCGAAAAGTGTTTTTTCCACACTAATACAAGTGCAAAAGTGGTTTCCTGCACCAATACAAGTGCGAAAAGTGGTTTTTCAACACTAACACAAGTGCGAAAAGTGGTTTTTCAACACTATCACAAGTGCAAAAAGTGTTTTTTCCACACTAATACAAGTGCAAAAGTGGTTTCCTGCACCAACACAGGTGTGAAAAGTGGTTTTTCAACACTAACACAAGTGCGAAAAGTGGTTTTTCAACACTAACACAAGTGCGAAAAGTGGTTTTTCCACACTAATACAAGTGCAAAAGTGGTTTCCTGCACCAACACAAGTGCGAAAAGTGGTTTTTCAACACTAACACAAGTGGGAAAAGTGGTTTTTCAACACGAACACAAGTGCGAAAAGTGGTTTTTCAACACTAACACAAGTGCGAAAAGTGGTTTTTCAACACTAACACAAGTGCGAAAAGTGGTTTTTTCACACTAATACAAGTGCAAAAAGTGTTTTTTCCACACTAATACAAGTGCAAAAGTGGTTTCCTGCACCAACACAAGTGCGAAAAGTGGTTTTTCAACACTAACACAAGTGCGAAAAGTGGTTTTTCAACACTATCACAAGTGCAAAAAGTGTTTTTTCCACACTAATACAAGTGCAAAAGTGGTTTCCTGCACCAACACAAGTGCGAAAAGTGGTTTTTCAACACTAACACAAGTGCGAAAAGTGGTTTTTCAACACTAACACAAGTGCAAAAAGTGGTTTTTCCACATTAATACAAGTGCAAAAGTGGTTTCCTGCACCAACACAAGTGCGAAAAGTGGTTTTTCAACACTAACACAAGTGCGAAAAGTGGTTTTTCCACACTAATACAAGTGCAAAAGTGGTTTCCTGCACCAACACAAGTGCGAAAAGTGGTTTTTCAACACTAACACAAGTGCGAAAAGTGGTTTTTCAACACTATCACAAGTGCAAAAAGTGTTTTTTCCACACCAATACAAGTGCAAAAGTGGTTTCCTGCACCAACACAAGTGCAAAAAGTGGTTTTTCAACACTAACACAAGTGCGAAAAGTGGTTTTTCAACACTAACACAAGTGCGAAAAGTGGTTTTTCAACACTATCACAAGTGCAAAAAGTGTTTTTTCCACACTAATACAAGTGAAAAAGTGGTTTCCTGCACCAACACAAGTGCGAAAAGTGGTTTTTCAACACTAACACAAGTGCGAAAAGTATTTTTTCCACACTAATACAAGTGCAAAAGTGGTTTCCTGCACCAACACAAGTGCGAAAAGTGGTTTTTCAACACTATCACAAGTGCAAAAAGTGTTTTTTCCACACTAATACAAGTGCAAAAGTGGTTTCCTGCACCAACACAAGTGCGAAAAGTGGTTTTTCAACACTAACACAAGTGCAAAAAGTGGTTTTTCAACACTAACACAAGTGCGAAAAGTGGTTTTTCCACACTAATACAAGTGCAAATGTGGTTTCCTGCACCAACACAAGTGGGAAAAGTGGTTTTTCAACACTAACACAAGTGGGAAAAGTGGTTTTTCAACACTATCACAACTGCAAAAGGTGTTTTTTCCACACTAATACAAGTGCAAAAGTGGTTTCCTGCACCAACACAAGTGCGAAAAGTGGTTTTTCAACACTAACACAAGTGCGAAAAGTGGTTTTTCAACACTAACACAAGTGCGAAAAGTGTTTTTTCCACACTAATACAAGTGCAAAAGTGGTTTCCTGCACCAATACAAGTGTGAAAAGTGGTTTTTCAACACTAACACAAGTGCGAAAAGTGGTTTTTCAACACTATCACAAGTGCAAAAAGTGTTTTTTCCACACTAATACAAGTGCAAAAGTGGTTTCCTGCACCAACACAGGTGCGAAAAGTGGTTTTTCAACACTAACACAAGTGCGAAAAGTGGTTTTTCAACACTAACAAAAGTGCGAAAAGTGGTTTTTCCACACTAATACAAGTGCAAAAGTGGTTTCCTGCACCAGCACTAACACAAGTGGGAAAAGTGGTTTTTCAACACGAACACAAGTGCGAAAAGTGGTTTTTCAACACTAACACAAGTGCGAAAAGTGGTTTTTCAACACTAACACAAGTGCGAAAAGTGGTTTTTTCACACTAATACAAGTGCAAAAAGTGTTTTTTCCACACTAATACAAGTGCAAATGTGGTTTCCTGCACCAACACAAGTGGGAAAAGTGGTTTTTCAACACTAACACAAGTGGGAAAAGTGGTTTTTCAACACTATCACAACTGCAAAAGGTGTTTTTTCCACACTAATACAAGTGCAAAAGTGGTTTCCTGCACCAACACAAGTGCGAAAAGTGGTTTTTCAACACCAACACAAGTGCGAAAAGTGGTTTTTCAACACTAACACAAGTGCGAAAAGTGGTTTTTCAACACTATCACAAGTGCAAAAAGTGTTTTTTCCACACTAATACAAGTGCAAAAGTGGTTTCCTGCACCAACACAAGTGCGAAAAGTGGTTTTTCAACACTAACACAAGTGCGAAAAGTGGTTTTTCAACACTATCACAAGTGCAAAAAGTGTTTTTTCCACACTAATACAAGTGCAAAAGTGGTTTCCTGCACCAACACAAGTGCGAAAAGTGGTTTTTCAACACTAACACAAGTGCGAAAAGTGGTTTTTCAACACTATCACAAGTGCAAAAACTGTTTTTTCCACACTAATACAAGTGCAAGAGTGGTTTCCTGCACCAACACAAGTGCGAAAAGTGGTTTTTCAACACTAACACAAGTGCGAAAAGTGGTTTTTCAACACTATAACAAGTGCAAAAAGTGTTTTTTCCAGACCAATGCAAGTGCAAAAGTGGTTTCCTGCACCAACACAAGTGCGAAAAGTGGTTTTTCAACACTAACACAAGTGCAAAAAGTGGTTTTTCAACACTAACACAAGTGCGAAAAGTGGTTTTTCCACATTAATACAAGTGCAAAAGTGGTTTCCTGCACCAACACAAGTGCGAAAAGTGGTTTTTCAACACTAACACAAGTGCGAAAAGTGGTTTTTCCACACTAATACAAGTGCAAAAGTGGTTTCCTGCACCAACACAAGTGCGAAAAGTGGTTTTTCAACACTAACACAAGTGCGAAAAGTGGTTTTTCAACACTATCACAAGTGCAAAAAGTGTTTTTTCCACACCAATACAAGTGCAAAAGTGGTTTCCTGCACCAACACAAGTGCGAAAAGTGGTTTTTCAACACTAACACAAGTGCGAAAAGTGGTTTTTCAACACTAACACAAGTGCGAAAAGTGGTTTTTCAACACTATCACAAGTGCAAAAAGTGTTTTTTCCACACTAATACAAGTGAAAAAGTGGTTTCCTGCACCAACACAAGTGCGAAAAGTGGTTTTTCAACACTAACACAAGTGCGAAAAGTATTTTTTCCACACTAATACAAGTGCAAAAGTGGTTTCCTGCACCAACACAAGTGCGAAAAGTGGTTTTTCAACACTATCACAAGTGCAAAAAGTGTTTTTTCCACACTAATACAAGTGCAAAAGTGGTTTCCTGCACCAACACAAGTGCGAAAAGTGGTTTTTCAACACTAACACAAGTGCGAAAAGTGGTTTTTCAACACTAACACAAGTGCGAAAAGTGGTTTTTCCACACTAATACAAGTGCAAATGTGGTTTCCTGCACCAACACAAGTGGGAAAAGTGGTTTTTCAACACTAACACAAGTGGGAAAAGTGGTTTTTCAACACTATCACAACTGCAAAAAGTGTTTTTTCCACACTAATACAAGTGCAAAAGTGGTTTCCTGCACCAACACAAGTGCGAAAAGTGGTTTTTCAACACTAACACAAGTGCGAAAAGTGGTTTTTCAACACTAACACAAGTGCGAAAAGTGTTTTTTCCACACTAATACAAGTGCAAAAGTGGTTTCCTGCACCAATACAAGTGCGAAAAGTGGTTTTTCAACACTAACACAAGTGCGAAAAGTGGTTTTTCAACACTATCACAAGTGCAAAAAGTGTTTTTTCCACACTAATACAAGTGCAAAAGTGGTTTCCTGCACCAACACAGGTGCGAAAAGTGGTTTTTCAACACTAACACAAGTGCGAAAAGTGGTTTTTCAACACTAACACAAGTGCGAAAAGTGGTTTTTCCACACTAATACAAGTGCAAAAGTGGTTTCCTGCACCAACACAAGTGCGAAAAGTGGTTTTTCAACACTAACACAAGTGGGAAAAGTGGTTTTTCAACACGAACACAAGTGCGAAAAGTGGTTTTTCAACACTAACACAAGTGCGAAAAGTGGTTTTTCAACACTAACACAAGTGCGAAAATTGGTTTTTTCACACTAATACAAGTGCAAAAAGTGTTTTTTCCACACTAATACAAGTGCAAAAGTGGTTTCCTGCACCAACACAAGTGCGAAAAGTGGTTTTTCAACACTAACACAAGTGCGAAAAGTGGTTTTTCAACACTATCACAAGTGCAAAAAGTGTTTTTTCCACACTAATACAAGTGCAAAAGTGGTTTCCTGCACCAACACAAGTGCGAAAAGTGGTTTTTCAACACTAACACAAGTGCGAAAAGTGGTTTTTCAACACTAACACAAGTGCGAAAAGTGGTTTTTCCACACTAATACAAGTGCAAATGTGGTTTCCTGCACCAACACAAGTGGGAAAAGTGGTTTTTCAACACTAACACAAGTGCGAAAAGTGGTTTTTCAACACTATATATATATTTTTTTTTTTTTTTTTTGTATACTGAATCGAGGCTCGTGAAAGAGCTAATTTCAACTGCAAAAAGTGTTTTTTCCACACTAATACAAGTGCAAAAGTGGTTTCCTGCACCAACACAAGTGCGAAAAGTGGTTTTTCAACACTAACACAAGTGCGAAAAGTGGTTTTTCAACACTAACACAAGTGCGAAAAGTGTTTTTTCCACACTAATACAAGTGCAAAAGTGGTTTCCTGCACCAATACAAGTGCGAAAAGTGGTTTTTCAACACTAACACAAGTGCAAAAAGTGGTTTTTTCACACTAATACAAGTGCAAAAAGTGTTTTTTCCACACTAATACAAGTGCAAAAGTGGTTTCCTGCACCAACACAAGTGCGAAAAGTGGTTTTTCAACACTAACACAAGTGCGAAAAGTGGTTTTTCAACACTATCACAAGTGCAAAAAGTGTTTTTTCCACACTAATACAAGTGCAAAAGTGGTTTCCTGCACCAACACAAGTGCGAAAAGTGGTTTTTCAACACTAACACAAGTGCGAAAAGTGGTTTTTCAACACTAACACAAGCACGAAAAGTGGTTTTTCCACACTAATACAAGTGCAAAAGTGGTTTCCTGCACTAACACAAGTGGGAAAAGTGGTTTTTCAACACTAACACAAGTGCGAAGAGTGGTTTTTCAACACTATCACAAGTGCAAAAAGTGTTTTTTCCACACTAATACAAGTGCAAAAGTGGTTTCCTGCACCAACACAAGTGCGAAAAGTGGTTTTTCAACACCAACACAAGTGCGAAAAGTGGTTTTTCAACACTAACACAAGTGCGAAAAGTGGTTTTTCAACACTAACACAAGTGCGAAAAGTGGTTTTTCCACACTAATACAAGTGCAAATGTGGGTTCCTGCACCAACACAAGTCGGAAATGTGGTTTTTCAACACTAACACAAGTGCGAAAAGTGGTTTTTCAACACTATCACAACTGCAAAAAGTGTTTTTTCCACACTAATACAAGTGCAAAAGTGGTTTCCTGCACCAACACAAGTGCGAAAAGTGGTTTTTCAACACTAACACAAGTGCGAAAAGTGGTTTTTCAACACTAACACAAGTGCGAAAAGTGTTTTTTCCACACTAATACAAGTGCAAAAGTGGTTTCCTGCACCAATACAAGTGCGAAAAGTGGTTTTTCAACACTAACACAAGTGCGAAAAGTGGTTTTTCAACACTATCACAAGTGCAAAAAGTGTTTTTTCCACACTAATACAAGTGCAAAAGTGGTTTCCTGCACCAACACAGGTGCGAAAAGTGGTTTTTCAACACTAACACAAGTGCGAAAAGTGGTTTTTCAACATTAACACAAGTGCGAAAAGTGGTTTTTCCACACTAATACAAGTGCAAAAGTGGTTTCCTGCACCAACACAAGTGCGAAAAGTGGTTTTTCAACACTAACACAAGTGGGAAAAGTGGTTTTTCAACACGAACACAAGTGCGAAAAGTGGTTTTTCAACACTAACACAAGTGCGAAAAGTGGTTTTTCAACACTAACACAAGTGCGAAAAGTGGTTTTTTCACACTAATACAAGTGCAAAAAGTGTTTTTTCCACACTAATACAAGTGCAAAAGTGGTTTCCTGCACCAACACAAGTGCGAAAAGTGGTTTTTCAACACTAACACAAGTGCGAAAAGTGGTTTTTCAACACTATCACAAGTGCAAAAAGTGTTTTTTCCACACTAATACAAGTGCAAAAGTGGTTTCCTGCACCAACACAAGTGCGAAAAGTGGTTTTTCAACACTAACACAAGTGCGAAAAGTGGTTTTTCAACACTATCACAAGTGCAAAAACTGTTTTTTCCACACTAATACAAGTGCAAGAGTGGTTTCCTGCACCAACACAAGTGCGAAAAGTGGTTTTTCAACACTAACACAAGTGCCAAAAGTGGTATTTCAACACTATAACAAGTGCAAAAAGTGTTTTTTCCACACTAATACAAGTGCAAGAGTGGTTTCCTGCACCAACACAAGTGCGAAAAGTGGTTTTTCAACACTAACACAAATGCGAAAAGTGGTTTTTCAACACTATAACAAGTGCAAAAAGTGTTTTTTCCACACTAATACAAGTGCAAGAGTGGTTTCCTGCACCAACACAAGTGCGAAAAGTGGTTTTTCAACACTAACACAAGTGCAAAAAGTGGTTTTTCAACACTAACACAAGTGCGAAAAGTGGTTTTTCCACATTAATACAAGTGCAAAAGTGGTTTCCTGCACCAACACAAGTGCGAAAAGTGGTTTTTCAACACTAACACAAGTGCGAAAAGTGGTTTTTCCACACTAATACAAGTGCAAAAGTGGTTTCCTGCACCAACACAAGTGCGAAAAGTGGTTTTTCAACACTAACACAAGTGCGAAAAGTGGTTTTTCAACACTATCACAAGTGCAAAAAGTGTTTTTTCCACACCAATACAAGTGCAAAAGTGGTTTCCTGCACCAACACAAGTGCGAAAAGTGGTTTTTCAACACTAACACAAGTGCGAAAAGTGGTTTTTCAACACTAACACAAGTGCGAAAAGTGGTTTTTCAACACTATCACAAGTGCAAAAAGTGTTTTTTCCACACTAATACAAGTGAAAAAGTGGTTTCCTGCACCAACACAAGTGCGAAAAGTGGTTTTCCAACACTAACACAAGTGCGAAAAGTATTTTTTCCACACTAATACAAGTGCAAAAGTGGTTTCCTGCACCAACACAAGTGCGAAAAGTGGTTTTTCAACACTATCACAAGTGCAAAAAGTGTTTTTTCCACACTAATACAAGTGCAAAAGTGGTTTCCTGCACCAACACAAGTGCGAAAAGTGGTTTTTCAACACTAACACAAGTGCGAAAAGTGGTTTTTCAACACTAACACAAGTGCGAAAAGTGGTTTTTTCACACTAATACAAGTGCAAATGTGGTTTCCTGCACCAACACAAGTGGGAAAAGTGGTTTTTCAACACTAACACAAGTGCGAAAAGTGGTTTTTCAACACTATCACAACTGCAAAAAGTGTTTTTTCCACACTAATACAAGTGCAAAAGTGGTTTCCTGCACCAACACAAGTGCGAAAAGTGGTTTTTCAACACTAACACAAGTGCAAAAAGTGGTTTTTCAACACTAACACAAGTGCGAAAAGTGTTTTTTCCACACTAATACAAGTGCAAAAGTGGTTTCCTGCACCAATACAAGTGCGAAAAGTGGTTTTTCAACACTAACACAAGTGCGAAAAGTGGTTTTTCAACACTATCACAAGTGCAAAAAGTGTTTTTTCCACACTAATACAGGTGCAAAAGTGGTTTCCTGCACCAACACAGGTGCGAAAAGTGGTTTTTCAACACTAACACAAGTGCGAAAAGTGGTTTTTCAACACTAACACAAGTGCGAAAAGTGGTTTTTCCACACTAATACAAGTGCAAAAGTGGTTTCCTGCACCAACACAAGTGCGAAAAGTGGTTTTTCAACACTAACACAAGTGGGAAAAGTGGTTTTTCAACACGAACACAAGTGCGAAAAGTGGTTTTTCAACACTAACACAAGTGCGAAAAGTGGTTTTTCAACAGTAACACAAGTGCGAAAAGTGGTTTTTTCACACTAATACAAGTGCAAAAAGTGTTTTTTCCACACTAATACAAGTGCAAAAGTGGTTTCCTGCACCAACACAAGTGCGAAAAGTGGTTTTTCAACACTAACACAAGTGCGAAAAGTGGTTTTTCAACACTATCACAAGTGCAAAAAGTGTTTTTTCCACACTAATACAAGTGCAAAAGTGGTTTCCTGCACCAACACAAGTGCGAAAAGTGGTTTTTCAACACTAACACAAGTGCGAAAAGTGGTTTTTCAACACTAACACAAGCGCGAAAAGTGGTTTTTCCACACTAATACAAGTGCAAAAGTGGTTTCCTGCACTAACACAGTGGGAAAAGTGGTTTTTCAACACTAACACAAGTGCGAAGAGTGGTTTTTCAACACTATCACAAGTGCAAAAAGTGTTTTTTCCACACTAATACATGTGCAAAAGTGGTTTCCTGCACCAACACAAGTGCGAAAAGTATTTTTTCCACACTAATACAAGTGCAAAAGTGGTTTCCTGCACCAACACAAGTGCGAAAAGTGGTTTTTCAACACTATCACAAGTGCAAAAAGTGTTTTTTCCACACTAATACAAGTGCAAAAGTGGTTTCCTGCACCAACACAAGTGCGAAAAGTGGTTTTTCAACACTAACACAAGTGCGAAAAGTGGTTTTTCAACACTAACACAAGTGCGAAAAGTGGTTTTTCCACACTAATACAAGTGCAAATGTGGTTTCCTGCACCAACACAAGTGGGAAAAGTGGTTTTTCAACACTAACACAAGTGCGAAAAGTGGTTTTTCAACACTATCACAACTGCAAAAAGTGTTTTTTCCACACTAATACAAGTGCAAAAGTGGTTTCCTGCACCAACACAAGTGCGAAAAGTGGTTTTTCAACACTAACACAAGTGCGAAAAGTGGTTTTTCAACACTAACACAAGTGCGAAAAGTGTTTTTTCCACACTAATACAAGTGCAAAAGTGGTTTCCTGCACCAATACAAGTGCGAAAAGTGGTTTTTCAACACTAACACAAGTGCAAAAAGTGGTTTTTCAACACTATCACAAGTGCAAAAAGTGTTTTTTCCACACTAATACAAGTGCAAAAGTGGTTTCCTGCACCAACACAGGTGCGAAAAGTGGTTTTTCAACACTAACACAAGTGCGAAAAGTGGTTTTTCAACACTAACACAAGTGCGAAAAGTGGTTTTTCCACACTAATACAAGTGCAAAAGTGGTTTCCTGCACCAACACAAGTGCGAAAAGTGGTTTTTCAACACTAACACAAGTGGGAAAAGTGGTTTTTCAACACGAACACAAGTGCGAAAAGTCGTTTTTCAACACTAACACAAGTGCGAAAAGTGGTTTTTCAACACTAACACAAGTGCGAAAAGTGGTTTTTTCACACTAATACAAGTGCAAAAAGTGTTTTTTCCACACTAATACAAGTGCAAAAGTGGTTTCCTGCACCAACACAAGTGCGAAAAGTGGTTTTTCAACACTAACACAAGTGCGAAAAGTGGTTTTTCAACACTATCACAAGTGCAAAAAGTGTTTTTTCCACACTAATACAAGTGCAAAAGTGGTTTCCTGCACCAACACAAGTGCGAAAAGTGGTTTTTCAACACTAACACAAGTGCGAAAAGTGGTTTTTCAACACTAACACAAGCGCGAAAAGTGGTTTTTCCACACTAATACAAGTGCAAAAGTGGTTTCCTGCACCAACACAAGTGGGAAAAGTGGTTTTTCAACACTAACACAAGTGCGAAGAGTGGTTTTTCAACACTATCACAAGTGCAAAAAGTGTTTTTTCCACACTAATACATGTGCAAAAGTGGTTTCCTGCACCAACACAAGTGCGAAAAGTGGTTTTTCAACACCAACACAAGTGCGAAAAGTGGTTTTTCAACACTAACACAAGTGCGAAAAGTGGTTTTTCAACACTAACACAAGTGCGAAAAGTGGTTTTTCCACACTAATACAAGTGCAAATGTGGTTTCCTGCACCAACACAAGTCGGAAAAGTGGTTTTTCAACACTAACACAAGTGCGAAAAGTGGTTTTTCAACACTATCACAACTGCAAAAGGTGTTTTTTCCACACTAATACAAGTGCAAAAGTGGTTTCCTGCACCAACACAAGTGCGAAAAGTGGTTTTTCAACACTAACACAAGTGCGAAAAGTGGTTTTTCAACACTAACACAAGTGCGAAAAGTGTTTTTTCCACACTAATACAAGTGCAAAAGTGGTTTCCTGCACCAATACAAGTGCGAAAAGTGGTTTTTCAACACTAACACAAGTGCGAAAAGTGGTTTTTCAACACTATCACAACTGCAAAAAGTGTTTTTTCCACACTAATACAAGTGCAAAAGTGGTTTCCTGCACCAACACAAGTGCGAAAAGTGGTTTTTCAACACTAACACAAGTGCGAAAAGTGGTTTTTCAACACTAACACAAGTGCGAAAAGTGTTTTTTCCACACTAATACAAGTGCAAAAGTGGTTTCCTGCACCAATACAAGTGCGAAAAGTGGTTTTTCAACACTAACACAAGTGCAAAAAGTGGTTTTTCAACACTATCACAAGTGCAAAAAGTGTTTTTTCCACACTAATACAAGTGCAAAAGTGGTTTCCTGCACCAACACAGGTGCGAAAAGTGGTTTTTCAACACTAACACAAGTGCGAAAAGTGGTTTTTCAACACTAACACAAGTGCGAAAAGTGGTTTTTCCACACTAATACAAGTGCAAAAGTGGTTTCCTGCACCAACACAAGTGCGAAAAGTGGTTTTTCAACACTAACACAAGTGGGAAAAGTGGTTTTTCAACACGAACACAAGTGCGAAAAGTGGTTTTTCAACACTAACACAAGTGCGAAAAGTGGTTTTTCAACACTAACACAAGTGCGAAAAGTGGTTTTTTCACACTAATACAAGTGCAAAAAGTGTTTTTTCCACACTAATACAAGTGCAAAAGTGGTTTCCTGCACCAACACAAGTGCGAAAAGTGGTTTTTCAACACTAACACAAGTGCGAAAAGTGGTTTTTCAACACTATCACAAGTGCAAAAAGTGTTTTTTCCACACTAATACAAGTGCAAAAGTGGTTTCCTGCACCAACACAAGTGCGAAAAGTGGTTTTTCAACACTAACACAAGTGCGAAAAGTGGTTTTTCAACACTAACACAAGCGCGAAAAGTGGTTTTTCCACACTAATACAAGTGCAAAAGTGGTTTCCTGCACCAACACAAGTGGGAAAAGTGGTTTTTCAACACTAACACAAGTGCGAAGAGTGGTTTTTCAACACTATCACAAGTGCAAAAAGTGTTTTTTCCACACTAATACATGTGCAAAAGTGGTTTCCTGCACCAACACAAGTGCGAAAAGTGGTTTTTCAACACCAACACAAGTGCGAAAAGTGGTTTTTCAACACTAACACAAGTGCGAAAAGTGGTTTTTCAACACTAACACAAGTGCGAAAAGTGGTTTTTCCACACTAATACAAGTGCAAATGTGGTTTCCTGCACCAACACAAGTCGGAAAAGTGGTTTTTCAACACTAACACAACTGCAAAAGGTGTTTTTTCCACACTAATACAAGTGCAAAAGTGGTTTCCTGCACCAACACAAGTGCGAAAAGTGGTTTTTCAACACTAACACAAGTGCGAAAAGTGGTTTTTCAACACTATCACAACTGCAAAAGGTGTTTTTTCCACACTAATACAAGTGCAAAAGTGGTTTCCTGCACCAACACAAGTGCGAAAAGTGGTTTTTCAACACTAACACAAGTGCGAAAAGTGGTTTTTCAACACTAACACAAGTGCGAAAAGTGTTTTTTCCACACTAATACAAGTGCAAAAGTGGTTTCCTGCACCAATACAAGTGCGAAAAGTGGTTTTTCAACACTAACACAAGTGCGAAAAGTGGTTTTTCAACACTATCACAAGTGCAAAAAGTGTTTTTTCCACACTAATACAAGTGCAAAAGTGGTTTCCTGCACCAACACAGGTGTGAAAAGTGGTTTTTCAACACTAACACAAGTGCGAAAAGTGGTTTTTCAACACTAACACAAGTGCGAAAAGTGGTTTTTCCACACTAATACAAGTGCAAAAGTGGTTTCCTGCACCAACACAAGTGCGAAAAGTGGTTTTTCAACACTAACACAAGTGGGAAAAGTGGTTTTTCAACATGAACACAAGTGCGATAAGTGGTTTTTCAACACTAACACAAGTGCGAAAAGTGGTTTTTCAACACTAACACAAGTGCGAAAAGTGGTTTTTTCACACTAATACAAGTGCAAAAAGTGTTTTTTCCACACTAATACAAGTGCAAAAGTGGTTTCCTGCACCAACACAAGTGCGAAAAGTGGTTTTTCAACACTAACACAAGTGCGAAAAGTGGTTTTTCAACACTATCACAAGTGCAAAAAGTGTTTTTTCCACACTAATACAAGTGCAAAAGTGGTTTCCTGCACCAACACAAGTGCGAAAAGTGGTTTTTCAACACTAACACAAGTGCGAAAAGTGGTTTTTCCACATTAATACAAGTGCAAAAGTGGTTTCCTGCACCAACACAAGTGCGAAAAGTGGTTTTTCAACACTAACACAAGTGCGAAAAGTGGTTTTTCCACACTAATACAAGTGCAAATGTGGTTTCCTGCACCAACACAAGTCGGAAAAGTGGTTTTTCAACACTAACACAAGTGCAAAAAGTGGTTTTTCAACACTATCACAACTGCAAAAAGTGTTTTTTCCACACTAATACAAGTGCAAAAGTGGTTTCCTGCACCAACACAAGTGCGAAAAGTGGTTTTTCAACACTAACACAAGTGCGAAAAGTGGTTTTTCAACACTAACACAAGTGCGAAAAGTGTTTTTTCCACACTAATACAAGTGCAAAAGTGGTTTCCTGCACCAATACAAGTGCGAAAAGTGGTTTTTCAACACTAACACAAGTGCCAAAAGTGGTATTTCAACACTATAACAAGTGCAAAAAGTGTTTTTTCCACACTAATACAAGTGCAAAAGTGGTTTCCTGCACCAACACAAGTGCGAAAAGTGGTTTTTCAACACTAACACAAGTGCCAAAAGTGGTATTTCAACACTATAACAAGTGCAAAAAGTGTTTTTTCCACACTAATACAAGTGCAAGAGTGGTTTCCTGCACCAACACAAGTGCGAAAAGTGGTTTTTCAACACTAACACAAATGCGAAAAGTGGTTTTTCAACACTATAACAAGTGCAAAAAGTGTTTTTTCCACACTAATACAAGTGCAAGAGTGGTTTCCTGCACCAACACAAGTGCGAAAAGTGGTTTTTCAACACTAACACAAGTGCAAAAAGTGGTTTTTCAACACTAACACAAGTGCGAAAAGTGGTTTTTCCACATTAATACAAGTGCAAAAGTGGTTTCCTGCACCAACACAAGTGCGAAAAGTGGTTTTTCAACACTAACACAAGTGCGAAAAGTGGTTTTTCCACACTAATACAAGTGCAAAAGTGGTTTCCTGCACCAACACAAGTGCGAAAAGTGGTTTTTCAACACTAACACAAGTGCGAAAAGTGGTTTTTCAACACTATCACAAGTGCAAAAAGTGTTTTTTCCACACCAATACAAGTGCAAAAGTGGTTTCCTGCACCAACACAAGTGCGAAAAGTGGTTTTTCAACACTAACACAAGTGCGAAAAGTGGTTTTTCAACACTAACACAAGTGCGAAAAGTGGTTTTTCAACACTATCACAAGTGCAAAAAGTGTTTTTTTCCACACTAATACAAGTGAAAAAGTGGTTTCCTGCACCAACACAAGTGCGAAAAGTGGTTTTCCAACACTAACACAAGTGCGAAAAGTATTTTTTCCACACTAATACAAGTGCAAAAGTGGTTTCCTGCACCAACACAAGTGCGAAAAGTGGTTTTTCAACACTATCACAAGTGCAAAAAGTGTTTTTTCCACACTAATACAAGTGCAAAAGTGGTTTCCTGCACCAACACAAGTGCGAAAAGTGGTTTTTCAACACTAACACAAGTGCGAAAAGTGGTTTTTCAACACTAACACAAGTGCGAAAAGTGGTTTTTTCACACTAATACAAGTGCAAATGTGGTTTCCTGCACCAACACAAGTGGGAAAAGTGGTTTTTCAACACTAACACAAGTGCGAAAAGTGGTTTTTCAACACTATCACAACTGCAAAAAGTGTTTTTTCCACACTAATACAAGTGCAAAAGTGGTTTCCTGCACCAACACAAGTGCGAAAAGTGGTTTTTCAACACTAACACAAGTGCAAAAAGTGGTTTTTCAACACTAACACAAGTGCGAAAAGTGTTTTTTCCACACTAATACAAGTGCAAAAGTGGTTTCCTGCACCAATACAAGTGCGAAAAGTGGTTTTTCAACACTAACACAAGTGCGAAAAGTGGTTTTTCAACACTATCACAAGTGCAAAAAGTGTTTTTTCCACACTAATACAGGTGCAAAAGTGGTTTCCTGCACCAACACAGGTGCGAAAAGTGGTTTTTCAACACTAACACAAGTGCGAAAAGTGGTTTTTCAACACTAACACAAGTGCGAAAAGTGGTTTTTCCACACTAATACAAGTGCAAAAGTGGTTTCCTGCACCAACACAAGTGCGAAAAGTGGTTTTTCAACACTAACACAAGTGGGAAAAGTGGTTTTTCAACACGAACACAAGTGCGAAAAGTGGTTTTTCAACACTAACACAAGTGCGAAAAGTGGTTTTTCAACAGTAACACAAGTGCGAAAAGTGGTTTTTTCACACTAATACAAGTGCAAAAAGTGTTTTTTCCACACTAATACAAGTGCAAAAGTGGTTTCCTGCACCAACACAAGTGCGAAAAGTGGTTTTTCAACACTAACACAAGTGCGAAAAGTGGTTTTTCAACACTATCACAAGTGCAAAAAGTGTTTTTTCCACACTAATACAAGTGCAAAAGTGGTTTCCTGCACCAACACAAGTGCGAAAAGTGGTTTTTCAACACTAACACAAGTGCGAAAAGTGGTTTTTCAACACTAACACAAGCGCGAAAAGTGGTTTTTCCACACTAATACAAGTGCAAAAGTGGTTTCCTGCACTAACACAGTGGGAAAAGTGGTTTTTCAACACTAACACAAGTGCGAAGAGTGGTTTTTCAACACTATCACAAGTGCAAAAAGTGTTTTTTCCACACTAATACATGTGCAAAAGTGGTTTCCTGCACCAACACAAGTGCGAAAAGTATTTTTTCCACACTAATACAAGTGCAAAAGTGGTTTCCTGCACCAACACAAGTGCGAAAAGTGGTTTTTCAACACTATCACAAGTGCAAAAAGTGTTTTTTCCACACTAATACAAGTGCAAAAGTGGTTTCCTGCACCAACACAAGTGCGAAAAGTGGTTTTTCAACACTAACACAAGTGCGAAAAGTGGTTTTTCAACACTAACACAAGTGCGAAAAGTTGTTTTTCCACACTAATACAAGTGCAAATGTGGTTTCCTGCACCAACACAAGTGGGAAAAGTGGTTTTTCAACACTAACACAAGTGCGAAAAGTGGTTTTTCAACACTATCACAACTGCAAAAAGTGTTTTTTCCACACTAATACAAGTGCAAAAGTGGTTTCCTGCACCAACACAAGTGCGAAAAGTGGTTTTTCAACACTAACACAAGTGCGAAAAGTGGTTTTTCAACACTAACACAAGTGCGAAAAGTGTTTTTTCCACACTAATACAAGTGCAAAAGTGGTTTCCTGCACCAATACAAGTGCGAAAAGTGGTTTTTCAACACTAACACAAGTGCAAAAAGTGGTTTTTCAACACTATCACAAGTGCAAAAAGTGTTTTTTCCACACTAATACAAGTGCAAAAGTGGTTTCCTGCACCAACACAGGTGCGAAAAGTGGTTTTTCAACACTAACACAAGTGCGAAAAGTGGTTTTTCAACACTAACACAAGTGCGAAAAGTGGTTTTTCCACACTAATACAAGTGCAAAAGTGGTTTCCTGCACCAACACAAGTGCGAAAAGTGGTTTTTCAACACTAACACAAGTGGGAAAAGTGGTTTTTCAACACGAACACAAGTGCGAAAAGTCGTTTTTCAACACTAACACAAGTGCGAAAAGTGGTTTTTCAACACTAACACAAGTGCGAAAAGTGGTTTTTTCACACTAATACAAGTGCAAAAAGTGTTTTTTCCACACTAATACAAGTGCAAAAGTGGTTTCCTGCACCAACACAAGTGCGAAAAGTGGTTTTTCAACACTAACACAAGTGCGAAAAGTGGTTTTTCAACACTATCACAAGTGCAAAAAGTGTTTTTTCCACACTAATACAAGTGCAAAAGTGGTTTCCTGCACCAACACAAGTGCGAAAAGTGGTTTTTCAACACTAACACAAGTGCGAAAAGTGGTTTTTCAACACTAACACAAGCGCGAAAAGTGGTTTTTCCACACTAATACAAGTGCAAAAGTGGTTTCCTGCACCAACACAAGTGGGAAAAGTGGTTTTTCAACACTAACACAAGTGCGAAGAGTGGTTTTTCAACACTATCACAAGTGCAAAAAGTGTTTTTTCCACACTAATACATGTGCAAAAGTGGTTTCCTGCACCAACACAAGTGCGAAAAGTGGTTTTTCAACACCAACACAAGTGCGAAAAGTGGTTTTTCAACACTAACACAAGTGCGAAAAGTGGTTTTTCAACACTAACACAAGTGCGAAAAGTGGTTTTTCCACACTAATACAAGTGCAAATGTGGTTTCCTGCACCAACACAAGTCGGAAAAGTGGTTTTTCAACACTAACACAAGTGCGAAAAGTGGTTTTTCAACACTATCACAACTGCAAAAGGTGTTTTTTCCACACTAATACAAGTGCAAAAGTGGTTTCCTGCACCAACACAAGTGCGAAAAGTGGTTTTTCAACACTAACACAAGTGCGAAAAGTGGTTTTTCAACACTAACACAAGTGCGAAAAGTGTTTTTTCCACACTAATACAAGTGCAAAAGTGGTTTCCTGCACCAATACAAGTGCGAAAAGTGGTTTTTCAACACTAACACAAGTGCGAAAAGTGGTTTTTCAACACTATCACAACTGCAAAAAGTGTTTTTTCCACACTAATACAAGTGCAAAAGTGGTTTCCTGCACCAACACAAGTGCGAAAAGTGGTTTTTCAACACTAACACAAGTGCGAAAAGTGGTTTTTCAACACTAACACAAGTGCGAAAAGTGTTTTTTCCACACTAATACAAGTGCAAAAGTGGTTTCCTGCACCAATACAAGTGCGAAAAGTGGTTTTTCAACACTAACACAAGTGCAAAAAGTGGTTTTTCAACACTATCACAAGTGCAAAAAGTGTTTTTTCCACACTAATACAAGTGCAAAAGTGGTTTCCTGCACCAACACAGGTGCGAAAAGTGGTTTTTCAACACTAACACAAGTGCGAAAAGTGGTTTTTCAACACTAACACAAGTGCGAAAAGTGGTTTTTCCACACTAATACAAGTGCAAAAGTGGTTTCCTGCACCAACACAAGTGCGAAAAGTGGTTTTTCAACACTAACACAAGTGGGAAAAGTGGTTTTTCAACACGAACACAAGTGCGAAAAGTGGTTTTTCAACACTAACACAAGTGCGAAAAGTGGTTTTTCAACACTAACACAAGTGCGAAAAGTGGTTTTTTCACACTAATACAAGTGCAAAAAGTGTTTTTTCCACACTAATACAAGTGCAAAAGTGGTTTCCTGCACCAACACAAGTGCGAAAAGTGGTTTTTCAACACTAACACAAGTGCGAAAAGTGGTTTTTCAACACTATCACAAGTGCAAAAAGTGTTTTTTCCACACTAATACAAGTGCAAAAGTGGTTTCCTGCACCAACACAAGTGCGAAAAGTGGTTTTTCAACACTAACACAAGTGCGAAAAGTGGTTTTTCAACACTAACACAAGCGCGAAAAGTGGTTTTTCCACACTAATACAAGTGCAAAAGTGGTTTCCTGCACCAACACAAGTGGGAAAAGTGGTTTTTCAACACTAACACAAGTGCGAAGAGTGGTTTTTCAACACTATCACAAGTGCAAAAAGTGTTTTTTCCACACTAATACATGTGCAAAAGTGGTTTCCTGCACCAACACAAGTGCGAAAAGTGGTTTTTCAACACCAACACAAGTGCGAAAAGTGGTTTTTCAACACTAACACAAGTGCGAAAAGTGGTTTTTCAACACTAACACAAGTGCGAAAAGTGGTTTTTCCACACTAATACAAGTGCAAATGTGGTTTCCTGCACCAACACAAGTCGGAAAAGTGGTTTTTCAACACTAACACAACTGCAAAAGGTGTTTTTTCCACACTAATACAAGTGCAAAAGTGGTTTCCTGCACCAACACAAGTGCGAAAAGTGGTTTTTCAACACTAACACAAGTGCGAAAAGTGGTTTTTCAACACAATCACAACTGCAAAAGGTGTTTTTTCCACACTAATACAAGTGCAAAAGTGGTTTCCTGCACCAACACAAGTGCGAAAAGTGGTTTTTCAACACTAACACAAGTGCGAAAAGTGGTTTTTCAACACTAACACAAGTGCGAAAAGTGTTTTTTCCACACTAATACAAGTGCAAAAGTGGTTTCCTGCACCAATACAAGTGCGAAAAGTGGTTTTTCAACACTAACACAAGTGCGAAAAGTGGTTTTTCAACACTATCACAAGTGCAAAAAGTGTTTTTTCCACACTAATACAAGTGCAAAAGTGGTTTCCTGCACCAACACAGGTGTGAAAAGTGGTTTTTCAACACTAACACAAGTGCGAAAAGTGGTTTTTCAACACTAACACAAGTGCGAAAAGTGGTTTTTCCACACTAATACAAGTGCAAAAGTGGTTTCCTGCACCAACACAAGTGCGAAAAGTGGTTTTTCAACACTAACACAAGTGGGAAAAGTGGTTTTTCAACATGAACACAAGTGCGATAAGTGGTTTTTCAACACTAACACAAGTGCGAAAAGTGGTTTTTCAACACTAACACAAGTGCGAAAAGTGGTTTTTTCACACTAATACAAGTGCAAAAAGTGTTTTTTCCACACTAATACAAGTGCAAAAGTGGTTTCCTGCACCAACACAAGTGCGAAAAGTGGTTTTTCAACACTAACACAAGTGCGAAAAGTGGTTTTTCAACACTATCACAAGTGCAAAAAGTGTTTTTTCCACACTAATACAAGTGCAAAAGTGGTTTCCTGCACCAACACAAGTGCGAAAAGTGGTTTTTCAACACTAACACAAGTGCGAAAAGTGGTTTTTCCACATTAATACAAGTGCAAAAGTGGTTTCCTGCACCAACACAAGTGCGAAAAGTGGTTTTTCAACACTAACACAAGTGCGAAAAGTGGTTTTTCCACACTAATACAAGTGCAAATGTGGTTTCCTGCACCAACACAAGTCGGAAAAGTGGTTTTTCAACACTAACACAAGTGCAAAAAGTGGTTTTTCAACACTATCACAACTGCAAAAAGTGTTTTTTCCACACTAATACAAGTGCAAAAGTGGTTTCCTGCACCAACACAAGTGCGAAAAGTGGTTTTTCAACACTAACACAAGTGCGAAAAGTGGTTTTTCAACACTAACACAAGTGCGAAAAGTGTTTTTTCCACACTAATACAAGTGCAAAAGTGGTTTCCTGCACCAATACAAGTGCGAAAAGTGGTTTTTCAACTCTAACACAAGTGCGAAAAGTGGTTTTTCAACACTATCACAAGTGCAAAAAGTGTTTTTTCCACACTAATACAAGTGCAAAAGTGGTTTCCTGCACCAACACAAGTGCGAAAAGTGGTTTTTCAAGACTAACACAAGTGGGAAAAGTGGTTTTTCAACATGAACACAAGTGCGAAAAGTGGTTTTTCAACACTAACACAAGTGCGAAAAGTGGTTTTTCAACACTAACACAAGTGCGAAAAGTGGTTTTTCAACACTATCACAAGTGCAAAAAGTGTTTTTTCCACACTAATACAAGTGCAAAAGTGGTTTCCTGCACCAACACAAGTGCGAAAAGTGGTTTTTCAACACTAACACAAGTGGGAAAAGTGGTTTTTCAACATGAACACAAGTGCGAAAAGTGGTTTTTCAACACTAACACAAGTGCGAAAAGTGGTTTTTCAACACTAACACAAGTGCGAAAAGTGGTTTTTTCACACTAATACAAGTGCAAAAAGTGTTTTTTCCACACTAATACAAGTGCAAAAGTGGTTTCCTGCACCAACACAAGTGCGAAAAGTGGTTTTTCAACACTAACACAAGTGCGAAAAGTGGTTTTTCAACACTATCACAAGTGCAAAAAGTGTTTTTTCCACACTAATACAAGTGCAAAAGTGGTTTCCTGCACCAACACAAGTGCGAAAAGTGGTTTTTCAACACTAACACAAGTGCGAAAAGTGGTTTTTCCACATTAATACAAGTGCAAAAGTGGTTTCCTGCACCAACACAAGTGCGAAAAGTGGTTTTTCAACACTAACACAAGTGCGAAAAGTGGTTTTTCCACACTAATACAAGTGCAAATGTGGTTTCCTGCACCAACACAAGTCGGAAAAGTGGTTTTTCAACACTAACACAAGTGCAAAAAGTGGTTTTTCAACACTATCACAACTGCAAAAAGTGTTTTTTCCACACTAATACAAGTGCAAAAGTGGTTTCCTGCACCAACACAAGTGCGAAAAGTGGTTTTTCAACACTAACACAAGTGCGAAAAGTGGTTTTTCAACACTAACACAAGTGCGAAAAGTGTTTTTTCCACACTAATACAAGTGCAAAAGTGGTTTCCTGCACCAATACAAGTGCGAAAAGTGGTTTTTCAACACTAACACAAGTGCGAAAAGTGGTTTTTCAACACTATCACAAGTGCAAAAAGTGTTTTTTCCACACTAATACAAGTGCAAAAGTGGTTTCCTGCACCAACACAGGTGTGAAAAGTGGTTTTTCAACACTAACACAAGTGCGAAAAGTGGTTTTTCAACACTAACACAAGTGCGAAAAGTGGTTTTTCCACACTAATACAAGTGCAAAAGTGGTTTCCTGCACCAACACAAGTGCGAAAAGTGGTTTTTCAACACTAACACAAGTGGGAAAAGTGGTTTTTCAACACGAACACAAGTGCGAAAAGTGGTTTTTCAACACTAACACAAGTGCGAAAAGTGGTTTTTCAACACTAACACAAGTGCGAAAAGTGGTTTTTTCACACTAATACAAGTGCAAAAAGTGTTTTTTCCACACTAATACAAGTGCAAAAGTGGTTTCCTGCACCAACACAAGTGCGAAAAGTGGTTTTTCAACACTAACACAAGTGCGAAAAGTGGTTTTTCAACACTATCACAAGTGCAAAAAGTGTTTTTTCCACACTAATACAAGTGCAAAAGTGGTTTCCTGCACCAACACAAGTGCGAAAAGTGGTTTTTCAACACTAACACAAGTGCGAAAAGTGGTTTTTCAACACTAACACAAGTGCGAAAAGTGGTTTTTCCACATTAATACAAGTGCAAAAGTGGTTTCCTGCACCAACACAAGTGCGAAAAGTGGTTTTTCAACACTAACACAAGTGCGAAAAGTGGTTTTTCCACACTAATACAAGTGCAAAAGTGGTTTCCTGCACCAACACAAGTGCGAAAAGTGGTTTTTCAACACTAACACAAGTGCGAAAAGTGGTTTTTCAACACTATCACAAGTGCAAAAAGTGTTTTTTCCACACCAATACAAGTGCAAAAGTGGTTTCCTGCACCAACACAAGTGCAAAAAGTGGTTTTTCAACACTAACACAAGTGTGAAAAGTGGTTTTTCAACACTAACACAAGTGCGAAAAGTGGTTTTTCAACACTATCACAAGTGCAAAAAGTGTTTTTTCCACACTAATACAAGTGAAAAAGTGGTTTCCTGCACCAACTCAAGTGCGAAAAGTGGTTTTTCAACACTAACACAAGTGCGAAAAGTATTTTTTCCACACTAATACAAGTGCAAAAGTGGTTTCCTGCACCAACACAAGTGCGAAAAGTGGTTTTTCAACACTATCACAAGTGCAAAAAGTGTTTTTTCCACACTACTACAAGTGCAAAAGTGGTTTTCTGCACCAACACAAGTGTGAAAAGTGGTTTTTCAACACTAACACAAGTGCGAAAAGTGGTTTTTCAACACTAACACAAGTGCGAAAAGTGGTTTTTCCACACTAATACAAGTGCAAATGTGGTTTCCTGCACCAACACAAGTGGGAAAAGTGGTTTTTCAACACTAACACAAGTGGGAAAAGTGGTTTTTCAACACTATCACAACTGCAAAAGGTGTTTTTTCCACACTAATACAAGTGCAAAAGTGGTTTCCTGCACCAACACAAGTGCGAAAAGTGGTTTTTCAACACTAACACAAGTGCGAAAAGTGGTTTTTCAACACTAACACAAGTGCGAAAAGTGTTTTTTCCACACTAATACAAGTGCAAAAGTGGTTTCCTGCACCAATACAAGTGTGAAAAGTGGTTTTTCAACACTAACACAAGTGCGAAAAGTGGTTTTTCAACACTATCACAAGTGCAAAAAGTGTTTTTTCCACACTAATACAAGTGCAAAAGTGGTTTCCTGCACCAACACAGGTGCGAAAAGTGGTTTTTCAACACTAACACAAGTGCGAAAAGTGGTTTTTCAACACTAACAAAAGTGCGAAAAGTGGTTTTTCCACACTAATACAAGTGCAAAAGTGGTTTCCTGCACCAACACAAGTGCGAAAAGTGGTTTTTCAACACTAACACAAGTGGGAAAAGTGGTTTTTCAACACGAACACAAGTGCGAAAAGTGGTTTTTCAACACTAACACAAGTGCGAAAAGTGGTTTTTCAACACTAACACAAGTGCGAAAAGTGGTTTTTTCACACTAATACAAGTGCAAAAAGTGTTTTTTCCACACTAATACAAGTGCAAATGTGGTTTCCTGCACCAACACAAGTGGGAAAAGTGGTTTTTCAACACTAACACAAGTGGGAAAAGTGGTTTTTCAACACTATCACAACTGCAAAAGGTGTTTTTTCCACACTAATACAAGTGCAAAAGTGGTTTCCTGCACCAACACAAGTGCGAAAAGTGGTTTTTCAACACTAACACAAGTGCGAAAAGTGGTTTTTCAACACTAACACAAGTGCGAAAAGTGTTTTTTCCACACTAATACAAGTGCAAAAGTGGTTTCCTGCACCAATACAAGTGTGAAAAGTGGTTTTTCAACACTAACACAAGTGCGAAAAGTGGTTTTTCAACACTATCACAAGTGCAAAAAGTGTTTTTTCCACACTAATACAAGTGCAAAAGTGGTTTCCTGCACCAACACAGGTGCGAAAAGTGGTTTTTCAACACTAACACAAGTGCGAAAAGTGGTTTTTCAACACTAACACAAGTGCGAAAAGTGGTTTTTCCACACTAATACAAGTGCAAAAGTGGTTTCCTGCACCAACACAAGTGCGAAAAGTGGTTTTTCAACACTAACACAAGTGGGAAAAGTGGTTTTTCAACACGAACACAAGTGCGAAAAGTGGTTTTTCAACACTAACACAAGTGCGAAAAGTGGTTTTTCAACACTAACACAAGTGCGAAAAGTGGTTTTTTCACACTAATACAAGTGCAAAAAGTGTTTTTTCCACACTAATACAAGTGCAAAAGTGGTTTCCTGCACCAACACAAGTGCGAAAAGTGGTTTTTCAACACTAACACAAGTGCGAAAAGTGGTTTTTCAACACTATCACAAGTGCAAAAACTGTTTTTTCCACACTAATACAAGTGCAAGAGTGGTTTCCTGCACCAACACAAGTGCGAAAAGTGGTTTTTCAACACTAACACAAGTGCGAAAAGTGGTTTTTCAACACTATAACAAGTGCAAAAAGTGTTTTTTCCACACTAATACAAGTGCAAGAGTGGTTTCCTGCACCAACACAAGTGCGAAAAGTGGTTTTTCAACACTAACACAAGTGCGAAAAGTGGTTTTTCAACACTATAACAAGTGCAAAAAGTGTTTTTTCCACACTAATACAAGTGCAAGAGTGGTTTCCTGCACAAACACAAGTGCGAAAAGTGGTTTTTCAACACTAACACAAGTGCAAAATGTGGTTTTTCAACACTAACACAAGTGCGAAAAGTGGTTTTTACACATTAATACAAGTGCAAAAGTGGTTTCCTGCACCAACACAAGTGCGAAAAGTGGTTTTTCAACACTAACACAAGTGCGAAAAGTGGTTTTTCCACACTAATACAAGTGCAAAAGTGGTTTCCTGCACCAACACAAGTGCGAAAAGTGGTTTTTCAACACTAACACAAGTGCGAAAAGTGGTTTTTCAACACTATCACAAGTGCAAAAAGTGTTTTTTCCACACCAATACAAGTGCAAAAGTGGTTTCCTGCACCAACACAAGTGCGAAAAGTGGTTTTTCAACACTAACACAAGTGCGAAAAGTGGTTTTTCAACACTAACACAAGTGCGAAAAGTGGTTTTTCAACACTATCACAAGTGCAAAAAGTGTTTTTTCCACACTAATACAAGTGAAAAAGTGGTTTCCTGCACCAACACAAGTGCGAAAAGTGGTTTTTCAACACTAACACAAGTGCGAAAAGTATTTTTTCCACACTAATACAAGTGCAAAAGTGGTTTCCTGCACCAACACAAGTGCGAAAAGTGGTTTTTCAACACTATCACAAGTGCAAAAAGTGTTTTTTCCACACTAATACAAGTGCAAAAGTGGTTTCCTGCACCAACACAAGTGCGAAAAGTGGTTTTTCAACACTAACACAAGTGCGAAAAGTGGTTTTTCAACACTAACACAAGTGCGAAAAGTGGTTTTTCCACACTAATACAAGTGCAAATGTGGTTTCCTGCACCAACACAAGTGGGAAAAGTGGTTTTTCAACACTAACACTAGTGCGAAAAGTGGTTTTTCAACACTATCACAACTGCAAAAAGTGTTTTTTCCACATTAATACAAGTGCAAAAGTGGTTTCCTGCACCAACACAAGTGCGAAAAGTGGTTTTTCAACACTAACACAAGTGCGAAAAGTGGTTTTTCAACACTAACATAAGTGCGAAAAGTGTTTTTTCCACACTAATACAAGTGCAAAAGTGGTTTCCTGCACCAATACAAGTGCGAAAAGTGGTTTTTCAACACTAACACAAGTGCGAAAAGTGGTTTTTCAACACTATCACAAGTGCAAAAAGTGTTTTTTCCACACTAATACAAGTGCAAAAGTGGTTTCCTGCACCAACACAGGTGCGAAAAGTGGTTTTTCAACACTAACACAAGTGCGAAAAGTGGTTTTTCAACACTATCACAAGTGCAAAAAGTGTTTTTTCCACACTAATACAAGTGCAAAAGTGGTTTCCTGCACCAACACAGGTGCGAAAAGTGGTTTTTCAACACTAACACAAGTGCGAAAAGTGGTTTTTCAACACTATCACAAGTGCAAAAAGTGTTTTTTCCACACTAATACAAGTGCAAAAGTGGTTTCCTGCACCAACACAAGTGCGAAAAGTGGTTTTTCAACACTAACACAAGTGCGAAAAGTGGTTTTTCAACACTATCACAAGTGCAAAAACTGTTTTTTCCACACTAATACAAGTGCAAGAGTGGTTTCCTGCACAAACACAAGTGCGAAAAGTGGTTTTTCAACACTAACACAAGTGCGAAAAGTGGTTTTTCAACACTATAACAAGTGCAAAAAGTGTTTTTTCCACACTAATACAAGTGCAAGAGTGGTTTCCTGCACCAACACAAGTGCGAAAAGTGGTTTTTCAACACTAACACAAGTGCGAAAAGTGGTTTTTCAACACTATAACAAGTGCAAAAAGTGTTTTTTCCACACTAATACAAGTGCAAGAGTGGTTTCCTACACAAACACAAGTGCGAAAAGTGGTTTTTCAACACTAACACAAGTGCAAAAAGTGGTTTTTCAACACTAACACAAGTGCGAAAAGTGGTTTTTCCACATTAATACAAGTGCAAAAGTGGTTTCCTGCACCAACACAAGTGCGAAAAGTGGTTTTTCAACACTAACACAAGTGCGAAAAGTGGTTTTTCCACACTAATACAAGTGCAAAAGTGGTTTCCTGCACCAACACAAGTGCGAAAAGTGGTTTTTCAACACTAACACAAGTGCGAAAAGTGGTTTTTCAACACTATCACAAGTGCAAAAAGTGTTTTTTCCACACCAATACAAGTGCAAAAAGTGGTTTCCTGCACCAACACAAGTGCGAAAAGTGGTTTTTCAACACTAACACAAGTGCGAAAGTGGTTTTTCAACACTAACACAAGTGCGAAAAGTGGTTTTTCAACACTATCGCAAGTGCAAAAAGTGTTTTTTCCACACTAATACAAGTGAAAAAGTGGTTTCCTGCACCAACACAAGTGCGAAAAGTGGTTTTTCAACACTAACACAAGTGCGAAAAGTATTTTTTCCACACTAATACAAGTGCAAAAGTGGTTTCCTGCACCAACACAAGTGCGAAAAGTGGTTTTTCAACACTATCACAAGTGCAAAAAGTGTTTTTTCCACACTAATACAAGTGCAAAAGTGGTTTCCTGCACCAACACAAGTGCGAAAAGTGGTTTTTCAACACTAACACAAGTGCGAAAAGTGGTTTTTCAACACTAACACAAGTGCGAAAAGTGGTTTTTCCACACTAATACAAGTGCAAATGTGGTTTCCTGCACCAACACAAGTGGGAAAAGTGGTTTTTCAACACTAACACTAGTGCGAAAAGTGGTTTTTCAACACTATCACAACTGCAAAAAGTGTTTTTTCCACACTAATACAAGTGCAAAAGTGGTTTCCTGCACCAACACAAGTGCGAAAAGTGGTTTTTCAACACTAACACAAGTGTGAAAAGTGGTTTTTCAACACTAACATAAGTGCGAAAAGTGTTTTTTCCACACTAATACAAGTGCAAAAGTGGTTTCCTGCACCAATACAAGTGCGAAAAGTGGTTTTTCAACACTAACACAAGTGCGAAAAGTGGTTTTTCAACACTATCACAAGTGCAAAAAGTGTTTTTTCCACACTAATACAAGTGCAAAAGTGGTTTCCTGCACCAACACAGGTGCAAAAAGTGGTTTTTCAACACTAACACAAGTGCGAAAAGTGGTTTTTCAACACTAACACAAGTGCGAAAAGTGGTTTTTCCACACTAATACAAGTGCAAAAGTGGTTTCCTGCACCAACACAAGTGCGAAAAGTGGTTTTTCAACACTAACACAAGTGGGAAAAGTGGTTTTTCAACACGAACACAAGTGCGAAAAGTGGTTTTTCAACACTAACACAAGTGCGAAAAGTGGTTTTTCAACACTAACACAAGTGCGAAAAGTGGTTTTTTCACACTAATACAAGTGCAAAAAGTGTTTTTTCCACACTAATACAAGTGCAAAAGTGGTTTCCTGCACCAACACAAGTGCGAAAAGTGGTTTTTCAACACTAACACAAGTGCGAAAAGTGGTTTTTCAACACTATCACAAGTGCAAAAAGTGTTTTTTCCACACTAATACAAGTGCAAAAGTGGTTTCCTGCACCAACACAAGTGCGAAAAGTGGTTTTTCAACACTAACACAAGTGCGAAAAGTGGTTTTTCAACACTAACACAAGCGCGAAAAGTGGTTTTCCACACTAATACAAGTGCAAAAGTGGTTTCCTGCACTAACACAAGTGGGAAAAGTGGTTTTTCAACACTAACACAAGTGCGAAGAGTGGTTTTTCAACACTATCACAAGTGCAAAAAGTGTTTTTTCCACACTAATACAAGTGCAAAAGTGGTTTCCTGCACCAACACAAGTGCGAAAAGTGGCTTTTCAACACCAACACAAGTGCGAAAAGTGGTTTTTCAACACTAACACAAGTGCGAAAAGTGGTTTTTCAACACTAACACAAGTGCGAAAAGTGGTTTTTCCACACTAATACAAGTGCAAATGTGGTTTCCTGCACCAACACAAGTCGGAAAAGTGGTTTTTCAACACTAACACAAGTGCGAAAAGTGGTTTTTCAACACTATCACAACTGCAAAAAGTGTTTTTTTCCACACTAATACAAGTGCAAAAGTGGTTTCCTGCACCAACACAAGTGCGAAAAGTGGTTTTTCAACACTAACACAAGTGCGAAAAGTGGTTTTTCAACACTAACACAAGTGCGAAAAGTGTTTTTTCCACACTAATACAAGTGCAAAAGTGGTTTCCTGCACCAATACAAGTGCGAAAAGTGGTTTTTCAACACTAACACAAGTGCGAAAAGTGGTTTTTCAACACTATCACAAGTGCAAAAAGTGTTTTTTCCACACTTATACAAGTGCAAAAGTGGTTTCCTGCACCAACACAGGTGCGAAAAGTGGTTTTTCAACACTAATACAAGTGCGAAAAGTGGTTTTTCAACACTAACACAAGTGCGAAAAGTGGTTTTTCCACACTAATACAAGTGCAAAAGTGGTTTCCTGCACCAACACAAGTGCGAAAAGTGGTTTTTCAACACTAACACAAGTGGGAAAAGTGGTTTTTCAACACGAACACAAGTGCGAAAAGTGGTTTTTCAACACTAACACAAGTGCGAAAAGTGGTTTTTCAACACTAACACAAGTGCGAAAAGTGGTTTTTTCACACTAATACAAGTGCAAAAAGTGTTTTTTCCACACTAATACAAGTGCAAAAGTGGTTTCCTGCACCAACACAAGTGCGAAAAGTGGTTTTTCAACACTAACACAAGTGCGAAAAGTGGTTTTTCAACACTATCACAAGTGCAAAAAGTGTTTTTTCCACACTAATACAAGTGCAAAAGTGGTTTCCTGCACCAACACAAGTGCGAAAAGTGGTTTTTCAACACTAACACAAGTGCGAAAAGTGGTTTTTCAACACTAACACAAGCGCAAAAGTGGTTTTTCCACACTATTACAAGTGCAAAAGTGGTTTCCTGCACTAACACAAGTGGGTAAAGTGGTTTTTCAACACTAACACAAGTGCGAAGAGTGGTTTTTCAACACTATCACAAGTGCAAAAAGTGTTTTTTCCACACTAATACAAGTGCAAAAGTGGTTTCCTGCACCAACACAGGTGCGAAAAGTGGTTTTTCAACACTAACACAAGTGCGAAAAGTGGTTTTTCAACACTATCACAAGTGCAAAAAGTGTTTTTTCCACACCAATACAAGTGCAAAAGTGGTTTCCTGCACCAACACAAGTGCAAAAAGTGGTTTTTCAACACTAACACAAGTGTGAAAAGTGGTTTTTCAACACTAACACAAGTGCGAAAAGTGTTTTTTCAACACTATCACAAGTGCAAAAAGTGTTTTTTCCACACTAATACAAGTGAAAAAGTGGTTTCCTGCACCAACTCAAGTGCGAAAAGTGGTTTTTCAACACTAACACAAGTGCGAAAAGTATTTTTTCCACACTAATACAAGTGCAAAAGTGGTTTCCTGCACCAACACAAGTGCGAAAAGTGGTTTTTCAACACTATCACAAGTGCAAAAAGTGTTTTTTCCACACTAATACAAGTGCAAAAGTGGTTTTCTGCACCAACACAAGTGTGAAAAGTGGTTTTTCAACACTAACACAAGTGCGAAAAGTGGTTTTTCAACACTAACACAAGTGCGAAAAGTGGTTTTTCCACACTAATACAAGTGCAAATGTGGTTTCCTGCACCAACACAAGTGGGAAAAGTGGTTTTTCAACACTAACACAAGTGGGAAAAGTGGTTTTTCAACACTATCACAACTGCAAAAGGTGTTTTTTCCACACTAATACAAGTGCAAAAGTGGTTTCCTGCACCAACACAAGTGCGAAAAGTGGTTTTTCAACACTAACACAAGTGCGAAAAGTGGTTTTTCAACACTAACACAAGTGCGAAAAGTGTTTTTTCCACACTAATACAAGTGCAAAAGTGGTTTCCTGCACCAATACAAGTGTGAAAAGTGGTTTTTCAACACTAACACAAGTGCGAAAAGTGGTTTTTCAACACTATCACAAGTGCAAAAAGTGTTTTTTCCACACTAATACAAGTGCAAAAGTGGTTTCCTGCACCAACACAGGTGCGAAAAGTGGTTTTTCAACACTAACACAAGTGCGAAAAGTGGTTTTTCAACACTAACAAAAGTGCGAAAAGTGGTTTTTCCACACTAATACAAGTGCAAAAGTGGTTTCCTGCACCAACACAAGTGCGAAAAGTGGTTTTTCAACACTAACACAAGTGGGAAAAGTGGTTTTTCAACACGAACACAAGTGCGAAAAGTGGTTTTTCAACACTAACACAAGTGCGAAAAGTGGTTTTTCAACACTAACACAAGTGCGAAAAGTGGTTTTTTCACACTAATACAAGTGCAAAAAGTGTTTTTTCCACACTAATACAAGTGCAAATGTGGTTTCCTGCACCAACACAAGTGGGAAAAGTGGTTTTTCAACACTAACACAAGTGGGAAAAGTGGTTTTTCAACACTATCACAACTGCAAAAGGTGTTTTTTCCACACTAATACAAGTGCAAAAGTGGTTTCCTGCACCAACACAAGTGCGAAAAGTGGTTTTTCAACACTAACACAAGTGCGAAAAGTGGTTTTTCAACACTAACACAAGTGCGAAAAGTGTTTTTTCCACACTAATACAAGTGCAAAAGTGGTTTCCTGCACCAATACAAGTGTGAAAAGTGGTTTTTCAACACTAACACAAGTGCGAAAAGTGGTTTTTCAACACTATCACAAGTGCAAAAAGTGTTTTTTCCACACTAATACAAGTGCAAAAGTGGTTTCCTGCACCAACACAGGTGCGAAAAGTGGTTTTTCAACACTAACACAAGTGCGAAAAGTGGTTTTTCAACACTAACACAAGTGCGAAAAGTGGTTTTTCCACACTAATACAAGTGCAAAAGTGGTTTCCTGCACCAACACAAGTGCGAAAAGTGGTTTTTCAACACTAACACAAGTGGGAAAAGTGGTTTTTCAACACGAACACAAGTGCGAAAAGTGGTTTTTCAACACTAACACAAGTGCGAAAAGTGGTTTTTCAACACTAACACAAGTGCGAAAAGTGGTTTTTTCACACTAATACAAGTGCAAAAAGTGTTTTTTCCACACTAATACAAGTGCAAAAGTGGTTTCCTGCACCAACACAAGTGCGAAAAGTGGTTTTTCAACACTAACACAAGTGCGAAAAGTGGTTTTTCAACACTATCACAAGTGCAAAAACTGTTTTTTTCCACACTAATACAAGTGCAAGAGTGGTTTCCTGCACCAACACAAGTGCGAAAAGTGGTTTTTCAACACTAACACAAGTGCGAAAAGTGGTTTTTCAACACTATAACAAGTGCAAAAAGTGTTTTTTCCACACTAATACAAGTGCAAGAGTGGTTTCCTGCACCAACACAAGTGCGAAAAGTGGTTTTTCAACACTAACACAAGTGCGAAAAGTGGTTTTTCAACACTATAACAAGTGCAAAAAGTGTTTTTTCCACACTAATACAAGTGCAAGAGTGGTTTCCTGCACAAACACAAGTGCGAAAAGTGGTTTTTCAACACTAACACAAGTGCAAAATGTGGTTTTTCAACACTAACACAAGTGCGAAAAGTGGTTTTTACACATTAATACAAGTGCAAAAGTGGTTTCCTGCACCAACACAAGTGCGAAAAGTGGTTTTTCAACACTAACACAAGTGCGAAAAGTGGTTTTTCCACACTAATACAAGTGCAAAAGTGGTTTCCTGCACCAACACAAGTGCGAAAAGTGGTTTTTCAACACTAACACAAGTGCGAAAAGTGGTTTTTCAACACTATCACAAGTGCAAAAAGTGTTTTTTCCACACCAATACAAGTGCAAAAGTGGTTTCCTGCACCAACACAAGTGCGAAAAGTGGTTTTTCAACACTAACACAAGTGCGAAAAGTGGTTTTTCAACACTAACACAAGTGCGAAAAGTGGTTTTTCAACACTATCACAAGTGCAAAAAGTGTTTTTTCCACACTAATACAAGTGAAAAAGTGGTTTCCTGCACCAACACAAGTGCGAAAAGTGGTTTTTCAACACTAACACAAGTGCGAAAAGTATTTTTTCCACACTAATACAAGTGCAAAAGTGGTTTCCTGCACCAACACAAGTGCGAAAAGTGGTTTTTCAACACTATCACAAGTGCAAAAAGTGTTTTTTCCACACTAATACAAGTGCAAAAGTGGTTTCCTGCACCAACACAAGTGCGAAAAGTGGTTTTTCAACACTAACACAAGTGCAAAAAGTGGTTTTTCAACACTAACACAAGTGCGAAAAGTGGTTTTTCCACACTAATACAAGTGCAAATGTGGTTTCCTGCACCAACACAAGTGGGAAAAGTGGTTTTTCAACACTAACACTAGTGCGAAAAGTGGTTTTTCAACACTATCACAACTGCAAAAAGTGTTTTTTTCCACACTAATACAAGTGCAAAAGTGGTTTCCTGCACCAACACAAGTGCGAAAAGTGGTTTTTCAACACTAACACAAGTGCGAAAAGTGGTTTTTCAACACTAACATAAGTGCGAAAAGTGTTTTTTCCACACTAATACAAGTGCAAAAGTGGTTTCCTGCACCAATACAAGTGCGAAAAGTGGTTTTTCAACACTAACACAAGTGCGAAAAGTGGTTTTTCAACACTATCACAAGTGCAAAAAGTGTTTTTTCCACACTAATACAAGTGCAAAAGTGGTTTCCTGCACCAACACAGGTGCGAAAAGTGGTTTTTCAACACTAACACAAGTGCGAAAAGTGGTTTTTCAACACTATCACAAGTGCAAAAAGTGTTTTTTCCACACTAATACAAGTGCAAAAGTGGTTTCCTGCACCAACACAGGTGCGAAAAGTGGTTTTTCAACACTAACACAAGTGCGAAAAGTGGTTTTTCAACACTATCACAAGTGCAAAAAGTGTTTTTTCCACACTAATACAAGTGCAAAAGTGGTTTCCTGCACCAACACAAGTGCGAAAAGTGGTTTTTCAACACTAACACAAGTGCGAAAAGTGGTTTTTCAACACTATCACAAGTGCAAAAACTGTTTTTTCCACACTAATACAAGTGCAAGAGTGGTTTCCTGCACAAACACAAGTGCGAAAAGTGGTTTTTCAACACTAACACAAGTGCGAAAAGTGGTTTTTCAACACTATAACAAGTGCAAAAAGTGTTTTTTCCACACTAATACAAGTGCAAGAGTGGTTTCCTGCACCAACACAAGTGCGAAAAGTGGTTTTTCAACACTAACACAAGTGCGAAAAGTGGTTTTTCAACACTATAACAAGTGCAAAAAGTGTTTTTTCCACACTAATACAAGTGCAAGAGTGGTTTCCTACACAAACACAAGTGCGAAAAGTGGTTTTTCAACACTAACACAAGTGCAAAAAGTGGTTTTTCAACACTAACACAAGTGCGAAAAGTGGTTTTTCCACATTAATACAAGTGCAAAAGTGGTTTCCTGCACCAACACAAGTGCGAAAAGTGGTTTTTCAACACTAACACAAGTGCGAAAAGTGGTTTTTCCACACTAATACAAGTGCAAAAGTGGTTTCCTGCACCAACACAAGTGCGAAAAGTGGTTTTTCAACACTAACACAAGTGCGGAAAAGTGGTTTTTCAACACTATCACAAGTGCAAAAAGTGTTTTTTCCACACCAATACAAGTGCAAAAGTGGTTTCCTGCACCAACACAAGTGCGAAAAGTGGTTTTTCAACACTAACACAAGTGCGAAAGTGGTTTTTCAACACTAACACAAGTGCGAAAAGTGGTTTTTCAACACTATCACAAGTGCAAAAAGTGTTTTTTCCACACTAATACAAGTGAAAAAGTGGTTTCCTGCACCAACACAAGTGCGAAAAGTGGTTTTTCAACACTAACACAAGTGCGAAAAGTATTTTTTCCACACTAATACAAGTGCAAAAGTGGTTTCCTGCACCAACACAAGTGCGAAAAGTGGTTTTTCAACACTATCACAAGTGCAAAAAGTGTTTTTTCCACACTAATACAAGTGCAAAAGTGGTTTCCTGCACCAACACAAGTGCGAAAAGTGGTTTTTCAACACTAACACAAGTGCGAAAAGTGGTTTTTCAACACTAACACAAGTGCGAAAAGTGGTTTTTCCACACTAATACAAGTGCAAATGTGGTTTCCTGCACCAACACAAGTGGGAAAAGTGGTTTTTCAACACTAACACTAGTGCGAAAAGTGGTTTTTCAACACTATCACAACTGCAAAAAGTGTTTTTTCCACACTAATACAAGTGCAAAAGTGGTTTCCTGCACCAACACAAGTGCGAAAAGTGGTTTTTCAACACTAACACAAGTGTGAAAAGTGGTTTTTCAACACTAACATAAGTGCGAAAAGTGTTTTTTCCACACTAATACAAGTGCAAAAGTGGTTTCCTGCACCAATACAAGTGCGAAAAGTGGTTTTTCAACACTAACACAAGTGCGAAAAGTGGTTTTTCAACACTATCACAAGTGCAAAAAGTGTTTTTTCCACACTAATACAAGTGCAAAAGTGGTTTCCTGCACCAACACAGGTGCAAAAAGTGGTTTTTCAACACTAACACAAGTGCGAAAAGTGGTTTTTCAACACTAACACAAGTGCGAAAAGTGGTTTTTCCACACTAATACAAGTGCAAAAGTGGTTTCCTGCACCAACACAAGTGCGAAAAGTGGTTTTTCAACACTAACACAAGTGGGAAAAGTGGTTTTTCAACACGAACACAAGTGCGAAAAGTGGTTTTTCAACACTAACACAAGTGCGAAAAGTGGTTTTTCAACACTAACACAAGTGCGAAAAGTGGTTTTTTCACACTAATACAAGTGCAAAAAGTGTTTTTTCCACACTAATACAAGTGCAAAAGTGGTTTCCTGCACCAACACAAGTGCGAAAAGTGGTTTTTCAACACTAACACAAGTGCGAAAAGTGGTTTTTCAACACTATCACAAGTGCAAAAAGTGTTTTTTCCACACTAATACAAGTGCAAAAGTGGTTTCCTGCACCAACACAAGTGCGAAAAGTGGTTTTTCAACACTAACACAAGTGCGAAAAGTGGTTTTTCAACACTAACACAAGCGCGAAAAGTGGTTTTTCCACACTAATACAAGTGCAAAAGTGGTTTCCTGCACTAACACAAGTGGGAAAAGTGGTTTTTCAACACTAACACAAGTGCGAAGAGTGGTTTTTCAACACTATCACAAGTGCAAAAAGTGTTTTTTCCACACTAATACAAGTGCAAAAGTGGTTTCCTGCACCAACACAAGTGCGAAAAGTGGCTTTTCAACACCAACACAAGTGCGAAAAGTGGTTTTTCAACACTAACACAAGTGCGAAAAGTGGTTTTTCAACACTAACACAAGTGCGAAAAGTGGTTTTTCCACACTAATACAAGTGCAAATGTGGTTTCCTGCACCAACACAAGTCGGAAAAGTGGTTTTTCAACACTAACACAAGTGCGAAAAGTGGTTTTTCAACACTATCACAACTGCAAAAAGTGTTTTTTCCACACTAATACAAGTGCAAAAGTGGTTTCCTGCACCAACACAAGTGCGAAAAGTGGTTTTTCAACACTAACACAAGTGCGAAAAGTGGTTTTTCAACACTAACACAAGTGCGAAAAGTGTTTTTTCCACACTAATACAAGTGCAAAAGTGGTTTCCTGCACCAATACAAGTGCGAAAAGTGGTTTTTCAACACTAACACAAGTGCGAAAAGTGGTTTTTCAACACTATCACAAGTGCAAAAAGTGTTTTTTCCACACTTATACAAGTGCAAAAGTGGTTTCCTGCACCAACACAGGTGCGAAAAGTGGTTTTTCAACACTAATACAAGTGCGAAAAGTGGTTTTTCAACACTAACACAAGTGCGAAAAGTGGTTTTTCCACACTAATACAAGTGCAAAAGTGGTTTCCTGCACCAACACAAGTGCGAAAAGTGGTTTTTCAACACTAACACAAGTGGGAAAAGTGGTTTTTCAACACGAACACAAGTGCGAAAAGTGGTTTTTCAACACTAACACAAGTGCGAAAAGTGGTTTTTCAACACTAACACAAGTGCGAAAAGTGGTTTTTTCACACTAATACAAGTGCAAAAAGTGTTTTTTCCACACTAATACAAGTGCAAAAGTGGTTTCCTGCACCAACACAAGTGCGAAAAGTGGTTTTTCAACACTAACACAAGTGCGAAAAGTGGTTTTTCAACACTATCACAAGTGCAAAAAGTGTTTTTTCCACACTAATACAAGTGCAAAAGTGGTTTCCTGCACCAACACAAGTGCGAAAAGTGGTTTTTCAACACTAACACAAGTGCGAAAAGTGGTTTTTCAACACTAACACAAGCGCAAAAGTGGTTTTTCCACACTATTACAAGTGCAAAAGTGGTTTCCTGCACTAACACAAGTGGGTAAAGTGGTTTTTCAACACTAACACAAGTGCGAAGAGTGGTTTTTCAACACTATCACAAGTGCAAAAAGTGTTTTTTCCACACTAATACAAGTGCAAAAGTGGTTTCCTGCACCAACACAGGTGCGAAAAGTGGTTTTTCAACACTAACACAAGTGCGAAAAGTGGTTTTTCAACACTAACACAAGTGCGAAAAGTGGTTTTTTCCACACTAATACAAGTGCAAAAGTGGTTTCCTGCACCAACACAAGTGCGAAAAGTGGTTTTTCAACACTAACACAAGTGGGAAAAGTGGTTTTTCAACACGAACACAAGTGCGAAAAGTGGTTTTTCAACACTAACACAAGTGCGAAAAGTGGTTTTTCAACACTAACACAAGTGCGAAAAGTGGTTTTTTCACACTAATACAAGTGCAAAAAGTGTTTTTTCCACACTAATACAAGTGCAAAAGTGGTTTCCTGCACCAACACAAGTGCGAAAAGTGGTTTTTCAACACTAACACAAGTGCGAAAAGTGGTTTTTCAACACTATCACAAGTGCAAAAGCTGTTTTTTCCACACTAATACAAGTGCAAGAGTGGTTTCCTGCACCAACACAAGTGCGAAAAGTGGTTTTTCAACACTAACACAAGTGCGAAAAGTGGTTTTTCAACACTATAACAAGTGCAAAAAGTGTTTTTTCCACACTAATACAAGTGCAAGAGTGGTTTCCTGCACCAACACAAGTGCGAAAAGTGGTTTTTCAACACTAACACAAGTGCGAAAAGTGGTTTTTCAACACTATAACAAGTGCAAAAAGTGTTTTTTCCACACTAATACAAGTGCAAGAGTGGTTTCCTGCACAAACACAAGTGCGAAAAGTGGTTTTTCAACACTAACACAAGTGCAAAATGTGGTTTTTCAACACTAACACAAGTGCGAAAAGTGGTTTTTACACATTAATACAAGTGCAAAAGTGGTTTCCTGCACCAACACAAGTGCGAAAAGTGGTTTTTCAACACTAACACAAGTGCGAAAAGTGGTTTTTCCACACTAATACAAGTGCAAAAGTGGTTTCCTGCACCAACACAAGTGCGAAAAGTGGTTTTTCAACACTAACACAAGTGCGAAAAGTGGTTTTTCAACACTATCACAAGTGCAAAAAGTGTTTTTTCCACACCAATACAAGTGCAAAAGTGGTTTCCTGCACCAACACAAGTGCGAAAAGTGGTTTTTCAACACTAACACAAGTGCGAAAAGTGGTTTTTCAACACTAACACAAGTGCGAAAAGTGGTTTTTCAACACTATCACAAGTGCAAAAAGTGTTTTTTCCACACTAATACAAGTGAAAAAGTGGTTTCCTGCACCAACACAAGTGCGAAAAGTGGTTTTTCAACACTAACACAAGTGCGAAAAGTATTTTTTCCACACTAATACAAGTGCAAAAGTGGTTTCCTGCACCAACACAAGTGCGAAAAGTGGTTTTTCAACACTATCACAAGTGCAAAAAGTGTTTTTTCCACACTAATACAAGTGCAAAAGTGGTTTCCTGCACCAACACAAGTGCGAAAAGTGGTTTTTCAACACTAACACAAGTGCGAAAAGTGGTTTTTCAACACTAACACAAGTGCGAAAAGTGGTTTTTCCACACTAATACAAGTGCAAATGTGGTTTCCTGCACCAACACAAGTGGGAAAAGTGGTTTTTCAACACTAACACTAGTGCGAAAAGTGGTTTTTCAACACTATCACAACTGCAAAAAGTGTTTTTTCCACACTAATACAAGTGCAAAAGTGGTTTCCTGCACCAACACAAGTGCGAAAAGTGGTTTTTCAACACTAACACAAGTGCGAAAAGTGGTTTTTCAACACTAACATAAGTGCGAAAAGTGTTTTTTCCACACTAATACAAGTGCAAAAGTGGTTTCCTGCACCAATACAAGTGCGAAAAGTGGTTTTTCAACACTAACACAAGTGCGAAAAGTGGTTTTTCAACACTATCACAAGTGCAAAAAGTGTTTTTTCCACACTAATACAAGTGCAAAAGTGGTTTCCTGCACCAACACAGGTGCGAAAAGTGGTTTTTCAACACTAACACAAGTGCGAAAAGTGGTTTTTCAACACTATCACAAGTGCAAAAAGTGTTTTTTCCACACTAATACAAGTGCAAAAGTGGTTTCCTGCACCAACACAGGTGCGAAAAGTGGTTTTTCAACACTAACACAAGTGCGAAAAGTGGTTTTTCAACACTATCACAAGTGCAAAAAGTGTTTTTTCCACACTAATACAAGTGCAAAAGTGGTTTCCTGCACCAACACAAGTGCGAAAAGTGGTTTTTCAACACTAACACAAGTGCGAAAAGTGGTTTTTCAACACTATCACAAGTGCAAAAACTGTTTTTTCCACACTAATACAAGTGCAAGAGTGGTTTCCTGCACAAACACAAGTGCGAAAAGTGGTTTTTCAACACTAACACAAGTGCGAAAAGTGGTTTTTCAACACTATAACAAGTGCAAAAAGTGTTTTTTCCACACTAATACAAGTGCAAGAGTGGTTTCCTGCACCAACACAAGTGCGAAAAGTGGTTTTTCAACACTAACACAAGTGCGAAAAGTGGTTTTTCAACACTATAACAAGTGCAAAAAGTGTTTTTTCCACACTAATACAAGTGCAAGAGTGGTTTCCTACACAAACACAAGTGCGAAAAGTGGTTTTTCAACACTAACACAAGTGCAAAAAGTGGTTTTTCAACACTAACACAAGTGCGAAAAGTGGTTTTTCCACATTAATACAAGTGCAAAAGTGGTTTCCTGCACCAACACAAGTGCGAAAAGTGGTTTTTCAACACTAACACAAGTGCGAAAAGTGGTTTTTCCACACTAATACAAGTGCAAAAGTGGTTTCCTGCACCAACACAAGTGCGAAAAGTGGTTTTTCAACACTAACACAAGTGCGAAAAGTGGTTTTTCAACACTATCACAAGTGCAAAAAGTGTTTTTTCCACACCAATACAAGTGCAAAAGTGGTTTCCTGCACCAACACAAGTGCGAAAAGTGGTTTTTCAACACTAACACAAGTGCGAAAGTGGTTTTTCAACACTAACACAAGTGCGAAAAGTGGTTTTTCAACACTATCACAAGTGCAAAAAGTGTTTTTTCCACACTAATACAAGTGAAAAAGTGGTTTCCTGCACCAACACAAGTGCGAAAAGTGGTTTTTCAACACTAACACAAGTGCGAAAAGTATTTTTTCCACACTAATACAAGTGCAAAAGTGGTTTCCTGCACCAACACAAGTGCGAAAAGTGGTTTTTCAACACTATCACAAGTGCAAAAAGTCTTTTTTCCACACTAATACAAGTGCAAAAGTGGTTTCCTGCACCAACACAAGTGCGAAAAGTGGTTTTTCAACACTAACACAAGTGCGAAAAGTGGTTTTTCAACACTAACACAAGTGCGAAAAGTGGTTTTTCCACACTAATACAAGTGCAAATGTGGTTTCCTGCACCAACACAAGTGGGAAAAGTGGTTTTTCAACACTAACACTAGTGCGAAAAGTGGTTTTTCAACACTATCACAACTGCAAAAAGTGTTTTTTCCACACTAATACAAGTGCAAAAGTGGTTTCCTGCACCAACACAAGTGCGAAAAGTGGTTTTTCAACACTAACACAAGTGTGAAAAGTGGTTTTTCAACACTAACATAAGTGCGAAAAGTGTTTTTTCCACACTAATACAAGTGCAAAAGTGGTTTCCTGCACCAATACAAGTGCGAAAAGTGGTTTTTCAACACTAACACAAGTGCGAAAAGTGGTTTTTCAACACTATCACAAGTGCAAAAAGTGTTTTTTCCACACTAATACAAGTGCAAAAGTGGTTTCCTGCACCAACACAGGTGCAAAAAGTGGTTTTTCAACACTAACACAAGTGCGAAAAGTGGTTTTTCAACACTAACACAAGTGCGAAAAGTGGTTTTTCCACACTAATACAAGTGCAAAAGTGGTTTCCTGCACCAACACAAGTGCGAAAAGTGGTTTTTCAACACTAACACAAGTGGGAAAAGTGGTTTTTCAACACGAACACAAGTGCGAAAAGTGGTTTTTCAACACTAACACAAGTGCGAAAAGTGGTTTTTCAACACTAACACAAGTGCGAAAAGTGGTTTTTTCACACTAATACAAGTGCAAAAAGTGTTTTTTCCACACTAATACAAGTGCAAAAGTGGTTTCCTGCACCAACACAAGTGCGAAAAGTGGTTTTTCAACACTAACACAAGTGCGAAAAGTGGTTTTTCAACACTATCACAAGTGCAAAAAGTGTTTTTTCCACACTAATACAAGTGCAAAAGTGGTTTCCTGCACCAACACAAGTGCAAAAAGTGGTTTTTCAACACTAACACAAGTGCGAAAAGTGGTTTTTCAACACTAACACAAGCGCGAAAAGTGGTTTTTCCACACTAATACAAGTGCAAAAGTGGTTTCCTGCACTAACACAAGTGGGAAAAGTGGTTTTTCAACACTAACACAAGTGCGAAGAGTGGTTTTTCAACACTATCACAAGTGCAAAAAGTGTTTTTTCCACACTAATACAAGTGCAAAAGTGGTTTCCTGCACCAACACAAGTGCGAAAAGTGGCTTTTCAACACCAACACAAGTGCGAAAAGTGGTTTTTCAACACTAACACAAGTGCGAAAAGTGGTTTTTCAACACTAACACAAGTGCGAAAAGTGGTTTTTCCACACTAATACAAGTGCAAATGTGGTTTCCTGCACCAACACAAGTCGGAAAAGTGGTTTTTCAACACTAACACAAGTGCGAAAAGTGGTTTTTCAACACTATCACAACTGCAAAAAGTGTTTTTTCCACACTAATACAAGTGCAAAAGTGGTTTCCTGCACCAACACAAGTGCGAAAAGTGGTTTTTCAACACTAACACAAGTGCGAAAAGTGGTTTTTCAACACTAACACAAGTGCGAAAAGTGTTTTTTCCACACTAATACAAGTGCAAAAGTGGTTTCCTGCACCAATACAAGTGCGAAAAGTGGTTTTTCAACACTAACACAAGTGCGAAAAGTGGTTTTTCAACACTATCACAAGTGCAAAAAGTGTTTTTTCCACACTTATACAAGTGCAAAAGTGGTTTCCTGCACCAACACAGGTGCGAAAAGTGGTTTTTCAACACTAATACAAGTGCGAAAAGTGGTTTTTCAACACTAACACAAGTGCGAAAAGTGGTTTTTCCACACTAATACAAGTGCAAAAGTGGTTTCCTGCACCAAAACAAGTGCGAAAAGTGGTTTTTCAACACTAACACAAGTGGGAAAAGTGGTTTTTCAACACGAACACAAGTGCGAAAAGTGGTTTTTCAACACTAACACAAGTGCGAAAAGTGGTTTTTCAACACTAACACAAGTGCGAAAAGTGGTTTTTTCACACTAATACAAGTGCAAAAAGTGTTTTTTCCACACTAATACAAGTGCAAAAGTGGTTTCCTGCACCAACACAAGTGCGAAAAGTGGTTTTTCAACACTAACACAAGTGCGAAAAGTGGTTTTTCAACACTATCACAAGTGCAAAAAGTGTTTTTTCCACACTAATACAAGTGCAAAAGTGGTTTCCTGCACCAACACAAGTGCGAAAAGTGGTTTTTCAACACTAACACAAGTGCGAAAAGTGGTTTTTCAACACTAACACAAGCGCAAAAGTGGTTTTTCCACACTATTACAAGTGCAAAAGTGGTTTCCTGCACTAACACAAGTGGGTAAAGTGGTTTTTCAACACTAACACAAGTGCGAAGAGTGGTTTTTCAACACTATCACAAGTGCAAAAAGTGTTTTTTCCACACTAATACAAGTGCAAAAGTGGTTTCCTGCACCAACACAAGTGCGAAAAGTGGTTTTTCAACACCAAAACAAGTGCGAAAAGTGGTTTTTCAACACTAACACAAGCGCGAAAAGTATTTTTTCCACACTAATACAAGTGCAAAAGTGGTTTCCTGCACCAACACAGGTGCGAAAAGTGGTTTTTCAACACTAACACAAGTGCGAAAAGTGGTTTTTCAACACTAACACAAGTGCGAAAAGTGGTTTTTCAACACTAACACAAGTGTGAAAAGTGGTTTTTCCACACTAATACAAGTGCAAAAGTGGTTTCCTGCACCAACACAAGTGCGAAAAGTGGTTTTTCAACACTAACACAAGTGCGAAAAGTGGTTTTTCAACACTAACACAAGTGCGAAAAGTGGTTTTTCCACACTAATACAAGTGCGAAAAGTGGTTTTTCAACACTAACACAAGTGCGAAAAGTGGTTTTTTCACACTAATACAAGTGCAAAAAGTGTTTTTTCCACACTAATACAAGTGCAAATGTGGTTTCCTGCACCAACACAAGTGGGAAAAGTGGTTTTTCAACACTAACACAAGTGGGAAAAGTGGTTTTTCAACACTATCACAACTGCAAAAGGTGTTTTTTCCACACTAATACAAGTGCAAAAGTGGTTTCCTGCACCAACACAAGTGGGAAAAGTGGTTTTTCAACACTAACACAAGTGGGAAAAGTGGTTTTTCAACACTATCACAACTGCAAAAGGTGTTTTTTCCACACTAATACAAGTGCAAAAGTGGTTTTTCAACACTAACACAAGTGCGAAAAGTGGTTTTTCAACACTAACACAAGTGCGAAAAGTGTTTTTTCCACACTAATACAAGTGCAAAAGTGGTTTCCTGCACCAATACAAGTGTGAAAAGTGGTTTTTCAACACTAACACAAGTGCGAAAAGTGGTTTTTCAACACTATCACAAGTGCAAAAAGTGTTTTTTCCACACTAATACAAGTGCAAAAGTGGTTTCCTGCACCAACACAGGTGCGAAAAGTGGTTTTTCAACACTAACACAAGTGCGAAAAGTGGTTTTTCAACACTAACACAAGTGCGAAAAGTGGTTTTTCCACACTAATACAAGTGCAAAAGTGGTTTCCTGCACCAACACAAGTGCGAAAAGTGGTTTTTCAACACTAACACAAGTGGGAAAAGTGGTTTTTCAACATGAACACAAGTGCGAAAAGTGGTTTTTCAACACTAACACAAGTGCGAAAAGTGGTTTTTCAACACTAACACAAGTGCGAAAAGTGGTTTTTTCACACTAATACAAGTGCAAAAAGTGTTTTTTCCACACTAATACAAGTGCAAAAGTGGTTTCCTGCACCAACACAAGTGCGAAAAGTGGTTTTTCAACACTAACACAAGTGCGAAAAGTGGTTTTTCAACACTATCACAAGTGCAAAAAGTGTTTTTTCCACACTAATACAAGTGCAAAAGTGGTTTCCTGCACCAATACAAGTGCGAAAAGTGGTTTTTCAACACTAACACAAGTGCGAAAAGTGGTTTTTCAACACTATCACAAGTGCAAAAAGTGTTTTTTCCACACTAATACAAGTGCAAAAGTGGTTTCCTGCACCAACACAGGTGTGAAAAGTGGTTTTTCAACACTAACACAAGTGCGAAAAGTGGTTTTTCAACACTAACACAAGTGCGAAAAGTGGTTTTTCCACACTAATACAAGTGCAAAAGTGGTTTCCTGCACCAACACAAGTGCGAAAAGTGGTTTTTCAACACTAACACAAGTGGGAAAAGTGGTTTTTCAACATGAACACAAGTGCGAAAAGTGGTTTTTCAACACTAACACAAGTGCGAAAAGTGGTTTTTCAACACTAACACAAGTGCGAAAAGTGGTTTTTTCACACTAATACAAGTGCAAAAAGTGTTTTTTCCACACTAATACAAGTGCAAAAGTGGTTTCCTGCACCAACACAAGTGCGAAAAGTGGTTTTTCAACACTAACACAAGTGCGAAAAGTGGTTTTTCAACACTATCACAAGTGCAAAAAGTGTTTTTTCCACACTAATACAAGTGCAAAAGTGGTTTCCTGCACCAACACAAGTGCGAAAAGTGGTTTTTCAACACTAACACAAGTGCGAAAAGTGGTTTTTCCACATTAATACAAGTGCAAAAGTGGTTTCCTGCACCAACACAAGTGCGAAAAGTGGTTTTTCAACACTAACACAAGTGCGAAAAGTGGTTTTTCCACACTAATACAAGTGCAAATGTGGTTTCCTGCACCAACACAAGTCGGAAAAGTGGTTTTTCAACACTAACACAAGTGCAAAAAGTGGTTTTTCAACACTATCACAACTGCAAAAAGTGTTTTTTCCACACTAATACAAGTGCAAAAGTGGTTTCCTGCACCAACACAAGTGCGAAAAGTGGTTTTTCAACACTAACACAAGTGCGAAAAGTGGTTTTTCAACACTAACACAAGTGCGAAAAGTGTTTTTTCCACACTAATACAAGTGCAAAAGTGGTTTCCTGCACCAATACAAGTGCGAAAAGTGGTTTTTCAACACTAACACAAGTGCGAAAAGTGGTTTTTCAACACTATCACAAGTGCAAAAAGTGTTTTTTCCACACTAATACAAGTGCAAAAGTGGTTTCCTGCACCAACACAGGTGTGAAAAGTGGTTTTTCAACACTAACACAAGTGCGAAAAGTGGTTTTTCAACACTAACACAAGTGCGAAAAGTGGTTTTTCCACACTAATACAAGTGCAAAAGTGGTTTCCTGCACCAACACAAGTGCGAAAAGTGGTTTTTCAACACTAACACAAGTGGGAAAAGTGGTTTTTCAACACGAACACAAGTGCGAAAAGTGGTTTTTCAACACTAACACAAGTGCGAAAAGTGGTTTTTCAACACTAACACAAATGCGAAAAGTGGTTTTTTCACACTAATACAAGTGCAAAAAGTGTTTTTTCCACACTAATACAAGTGCAAAAGTGGTTTCCTGCACCAACACAAGTGCGAAAAGTGGTTTTTCAACACTAACACAAGTGCGAAAAGTGGTTTTTCAACACTATCACAAGTGCAAAAAGTGTTTTTTCCACACTAATACAAGTGCAAAAGTGGTTTCCTGCACCAACACAAGTGCGAAAAGTGGGTTTTCAACACTAACACAAGTGCGAAAAGTGGTTTTTCAACACTAACACAAGTGCGAAAAGTGGTTTTTCCACATTAATACAAGTGCAAAAGTGGTTTCCTGCACCAACACAAGTGCGAAAAGTGGTTTTTCAACACTAACACAAGTGCGAAAAGTGGTTTTTCCACACTAATACAAGTGCAAAAGTGGTTTCCTGCACCAACACAAGTGCGAAAAGTGGTTTTTCAACACTAACACAAGTGCGAAAAGTGGTTTTTCAACACTATCACAAGTGCAAAAAGTGTTTTTTCCACACCAATACAAGTGCAAAAGTGGTTTCCTGCACCAACACAAGTGCAAAAAGTGGTTTTTCAACACTAACACAAGTGTGAAAAGTGGTTTTTCAACACTAACACAAGTGCGAAAAGTGGTTTTTCAACACTATCACAAGTGCAAAAAGTGTTTTTTCCACACTAATACAAGTGAAAAAGTGGTTTCCTGCACCAACTCAAGTGCGAAAAGTGGTTTTTCAACACTAACACAAGTGCGAAAAGTATTTTTTCCACACTAATACAAGTGCAAAAGTGGTTTCCTGCACCAACACAAGTGCGAAAAGTGGTTTTTCAACACTATCACAAGTGCAAAAAGTGTTTTTTCCACACTAATACAAGTGCAAAAGTGGTTTTCTGCACCAACACAAGTGTGAAAAGTGGTTTTTCAACACTAACACAAGTGCGAAAAGTGGTTTTTCAACACTAACACAAGTGCGAAAAGTGGTTTTTCCACACTAATACAAGTGCAAATGTGGTTTCCTGCACCAACACAAGTGGGAAAAGTGGTTTTTCAACACTAACACAAGTGGGAAAAGTGGTTTTTCAACACTATCACAACTGCAAAAGGTGTTTTTTCCACACTAATACAAGTGCAAAAGTGGTTTCCTGCACCAACACAAGTGCGAAAAGTGGTTTTTCAACACTAACACAAGTGCGAAAAGTGGTTTTTCAACACTAACACAAGTGCGAAAAGTGTTTTTTCCACACTAATACAAGTGCAAAAGTGGTTTCCTGCACCAATACAAGTGTGAAAAGTGGTTTTTCAACACTAACACAAGTGCGAAAAGTGGTTTTTCAACACTATCACAAGTGCAAAAAGTGTTTTTTCCACACTAATACAAGTGCAAAAGTGGTTTCCTGCACCAACACAGGTGCGAAAAGTGGTTTTTCAACACTAACACAAGTGCGAAAAGTGGTTTTTCAACACTAACAAAAGTGCGAAAAGTGGTTTTTCCACACTAATACAAGTGCAAAAGTGGTTTCCTGCACCAACACAAGTGCGAAAAGTGGTTTTTCAACACTAACACAAGTGGGAAAAGTGGTTTTTCAACACGAACACAAGTGCGAAAAGTGGTTTTTCAACACTAACACAAGTGCGAAAAGTGGTTTTTCAACACTAACACAAGTGCGAAAAGTGGTTTTTTCACACTAATACAAGTGCAAAAAGTGTTTTTTCCACACTAATACAAGTGCAAATGTGGTTTCCTGCACCAACACAAGTGGGAAAAGTGGTTTTTCAACACTAACACAAGTGGGAAAAGTGGTTTTTCAACACTATCACAACTGCAAAAGGTGTTTTTTCCACACTAATACAAGTGCAAAAGTGGTTTCCTGCACCAACACAAGTGCGAAAAGTGGTTTTTCAACACTAACACAAGTGCGAAAAGTGGTTTTTCAACACTAACACAAGTGCGAAAAGTGTTTTTTCCACACTAATACAAGTGCAAAAGTGGTTTCCTGCACCAATACAAGTGTGAAAAGTGGTTTTTCAACACTAACACAAGTGCGAAAAGTGGTTTTTCAACACTATCACAAGTGCAAAAAGTGTTTTTTCCACACTAATACAAGTGCAAAAGTGGTTTCCTGCACCAACACAGGTGCGAAAAGTGGTTTTTCAACACTAACACAAGTGCGAAAAGTGGTTTTTCAACACTAACACAAGTGCGAAAAGTGGTTTTTCCACACTAATACAAGTGCAAAAGTGGTTTCCTGCACCAACACAAGTGCGAAAAGTGGTTTTTCAACACTAACACAAGTGGGAAAAGTGGTTTTTCAACACGAACACAAGTGCGAAAAGTGGTTTTTCAACACTAACACAAGTGCGAAAAGTGGTTTTTCAACACTAACACAAGTGCGAAAAGTGGTTTTTTCACACTAATACAAGTGCAAAAAGTGTTTTTTCCACACTAATACAAGTGCAAAAGTGGTTTCCTGCACCAACACAAGTGCGAAAAGTGGTTTTTCAACACTAACACAAGTGCGAAAAGTGGTTTTTCAACACTATCACAAGTGCAAAAACTGTTTTTTCCACACTAATACAAGTGCAAGAGTGGTTTCCTGCACCAACACAAGTGCGAAAAGTGGTTTTTCAACACTAACACAAGTGCGAAAAGTGGTTTTTCAACACTATAACAAGTGCAAAAAGTGTTTTTTCCACACTAATACAAGTGCAAGAGTGGTTTCCTGCACCAACACAAGTGCGAAAAGTGGTTTTTCAACACTAACACAAGTGCGAAAAGTGGTTTTTCAACACTATAACAAGTGCAAAAAGTGTTTTTTCCACACTAATACAAGTGCAAGAGTGGTTTCCTGCACAAACACAAGTGCGAAAAGTGGTTTTTCAACACTAACACAAGTGCAAAATGTGGTTTTTCAACACTAACACAAGTGCGAAAAGTGGTTTTTACACATTAATACAAGTGCAAAAGTGGTTTCCTGCACCAACACAAGTGCGAAAAGTGGTTTTTCAACACTAACACAAGTGCGAAAAGTGGTTTTTCCACACTAATACAAGTGCAAAAGTGGTTTCCTGCACCAACACAAGTGCGAAAAGTGGTTTTTCAACACTAACACAAGTGCGAAAAGTGGTTTTTCAACACTATCACAAGTGCAAAAAGTGTTTTTTCCACACCAATACAAGTGCAAAAGTGGTTTCCTGCACCAACACAAGTGCGAAAAGTGGTTTTTCAACACTAACACAAGTGCGAAAAGTGGTTTTTCAACACTAACACAAGTGCGAAAAGTGGTTTTTCAACACTATCACAAGTGCAAAAAGTGTTTTTTCCACACTAATACAAGTGCAAAAGTGGTTTCCTGCACCAACACAAGTGCGAAAAGTGGTTTTTCAACACTAACACAAGTGCGAAAAGTGGTTTTTCAACACTAACACAAGTGCGAAAAGTGGTTTTTCCACACTAATACAAGTGCAAATGTGGTTTCCTGCACCAACACAAGTGGGAAAAGTGGTTTTTCAACACTAACACTAGTGCGAAAAGTGGTTTTTCAACACTATCACAACTGCAAAAAGTGTTTTTTCCACACTAATACAAGTGCAAAAGTGGTTTCCTGCACCAACACAAGTGCGAAAAGTGGTTTTTCAACACTAACACAAGTGCCAAAAGTGGTTTTTCAACACTAACATAAGTGCGAAAAGTGTTTTTTCCACACTAATACAAGTGCAAAAGTGGTTTCCTGCACCAATACAAGTGCGAAAAGTGGTTTTTCAACACTAACACAAGTGCGAAAAGTGGTTTTTCAACACTATCACAAGTGCAAAAAGTGTTTTTTCCACACTAATACAAGTGCAAAAGTGGTTTCCTGCACCAACACAGGTGCGAAAAGTGGTTTTTCAACACTAACACAAGTGCGAAAAGTGGTTTTTCAACACTATCACAAGTGCAAAAAGTGTTTTTTCCACACTAATACAAGTGCAAAAGTGGTTTCCTGCACCAACACAGGTGCGAAAAGTGGTTTTTCAACACTAACACAAGTGCGAAAAGTGGTTTTTCAACACTATCACAAGTGCAAAAAGTGTTTTTTCCACACTAATACAAGTGCAAAAGTGGTTTCCTGCACCAACACAAGTGCGAAAAGTGGTTTTTCAACACTAACACAAGTGCGAAAAGTGGTTTTTCAACACTATCACAAGTGCAAAAACTGTTTTTTCCACACTAATACAAGTGCAAGAGTGGTTTCCTGCACAAACACAAGTGCGAAAAGTGGTTTTTCAACACTAACACAAGTGCGAAAAGTGGTTTTTCAACACTATAACAAGTGCAAAAAGTGTTTTTTCCACACTAATACAAGTGCAAGAGTGGTTTCCTGCACCAACACAAGTGCGAAAAGTGGTTTTTCAACACTAACACAAGTGCGAAAAGTGGTTTTTCAACACTATAACAAGTGCAAAAAGTGTTTTTTCCACACTAATACAAGTGCAAGAGTGGTTTCCTACACAAACACAAGTGCGAAAAGTGGTTTTTCAACACTAACACAAGTGCAAAAAGTGGTTTTTCAACACTAACACAAGTGCGAAAAGTGGTTTTTCCACATTAATACAAGTGCAAAAGTGGTTTCCTGCACCAACACAAGTGCGAAAAGTGGTTTTTCAACACTAACACAAGTGCGAAAAGTGGTTTTTCCACACTAATACAAGTGCAAAAGTGGTTTCCTGCACCAACACAAGTGCGAAAAGTGGTTTTTCAACACTAACACAAGTGCGAAAAGTGGTTTTTCAACACTATCACAAGTGCAAAAAGTGTTTTTTCCACACCAATACAAGTGCAAAAGTGGTTTCCTGCACCAACACAAGTGCGAAAAGTGGTTTTTCAACACTAACACAAGTGCGAAAGTGGTTTTTCAACACTAACACAAGTGCGAAAAGTGGTTTTTCAACACTATCACAAGTGCAAAAAGTGTTTTTTCCACACTAATACAAGTGAAAAAGTGGTTTCCTGCACCAACACAAGTGCGAAAAGTGGTTTTTCAACACTAACACAAGTGCGAAAAGTATTTTTTCCACACTAATACAAGTGCAAAAGTGGTTTCCTGCACCAACACAAGTGCGAAAAGTGGTTTTTCAACACTATCACAAGTGCAAAAAGTGTTTTTTCCACACTAATACAAGTGCAAAAGTGGTTTCCTGCACCAACACAAGTGCGAAAAGTGGTTTTTCAACACTAACACAAGTGCGAAAAGTGGTTTTTCAACACTAACACAAGTGCGAAAAGTGGTTTTTCCACACTAATACAAGTGCAAATGTGGTTTCCTGCACCAACACAAGTGGGAAAAGTGGTTTTTCAACACTAACACTAGTGCGAAAAGTGGTTTTTCAACACTATCACAACTGCAAAAAGTGTTTTTTCCACACTAATACAAGTGCAAAAGTGGTTTCCTGCACCAACACAAGTGCGAAAAGTGGTTTTTCAACACTAACACAAGTGTGAAAAGTGGTTTTTCAACACTAACATAAGTGCGAAAAGTGTTTTTTCCACACTAATACAAGTGCAAAAGTGGTTTCCTGCACCAATACAAGTGCGAAAAGTGGTTTTTCAACAATAACACAAGTGCGAAAAGTGGTTTTTCAACACTATCACAAGTGCAAAAAGTGTTTTTTCCACACTAATACAAGTGCAAAAGTGGTTTCCTGCACCAACACAGGTGCAAAAAGTGGTTTTTCAACACTAACACAAGTGCGAAAAGTGGTTTTTCAACACTAACACAAGTGCGAAAAGTGGTTTTTCCACACTAATACAAGTGCAAAAGTGGTTTCCTGCACCAACACAAGTGCGAAAAGTGGTTTTTCAACACTAACACAAGTGGGAAAAGTGGTTTTTCAACACGAACACAAGTGCGAAAAGTGGTTTTTCAACACTAACACAAGTGCGAAAAGTGGTTTTTCAACACTAACACAAGTGCGAAAAGTGGTTTTTTCACACTAATACAAGTGCAAAAAGTGTTTTTTCCACACTAATACAAGTGCAAAAGTGGTTTCCTGCACCAACACAAGTGCGAAAAGTGGTTTTTCAACACTAACACAAGTGCGAAAAGTGGTTTTTCAACACTATCACAAGTGCAAAAAGTGTTTTTTCCACACTAATACAAGTGCAAAAGTGGTTTCCTGCACCAACACAAGTGCGAAAAGTGGTTTTTCAACACTAACACAAGTGCGAAAAGGGGTTTTTCAACACTAACACAAGCGCGAAAAGTGGTTTTTCCACACTAATACAAGTGCAAAAGTGGTTTCCTGCACTAACACAAGTGGGAAAAGTGGTTTTTCAACACTAACACAAGTGCGAAGAGTGGTTTTTCAACACTATCACAAGTGCAAAAAGTGTTTTTTCCACACTAATACAAGTGCAAAAGTGGTTTCCTGCACCAACACAAGTGCGAAAAGTGGCTTTTCAACACCAACACAAGTGCGAAAAGTGGTTTTTCAACACTAACACAAGTGCGAAAAGTGGTTTTTCAACACTAACACAAGTGCGAAAAGTGGTTTTTCCACACTAATACAAGTGCAAATGTGGTTTCCTGCACCAACACAAGTCGGAAAAGTGGTTTTTCAACACTAACACAAGTGCGAAAAGTGGTTTTTCAACACTATCACAACTGCAAAAAGTGTTTTTTCCACACTAATACAAGTGCAAAAGTGGTTTCCTGCACCAACACAAGTGCGAAAAGTGGTTTTTCAACACTAACACAAGTGCGAAAAGTGGTTTTTCAACACTAACACAAGTGCGAAAAGTGTTTTTTCCACACTAATACAAGTGCAAAAGTGGTTTCCTGCACCAATACAAGTGCGAAAAGTGGTTTTTCAACACTAACACAAGTGCGAAAAGTGGTTTTTCAACACTATCACAAGTGCAAAAAGTGTTTTTTCCACACTTATACAAGTGCAAAAGTGGTTTCCTGCACCAACACAGGTGCGAAAAGTGGTTTTTCAACACTAATACAAGTGCGAAAAGTGGTTTTTCAACACTAACACAAGTGCGAAAAGTGGTTTTTCCACACTAATACAAGTGCAAAAGTGGTTTCCTGCACCAACACAAGTGCGAAAAGTGGTTTTTCAACACTAACACAAGTGGGAAAAGTGGTTTTTCAACACGAACACAAGTGCGAAAAGTGGTTTTTCAACACTAACACAAGTGCGAAAAGTGGTTTTTCAACACTAACACAAGTGCGAAAAGTGGTTTTTCACACTAATACAAGTGCAAAAAGTGTTTTTTCCACACTAATACAAGTGCAAAAGTGGTTTCCTGCACCAACACAAGTGCGAAAAGTGGTTTTTCAACACTAACACAAGTGCGAAAAGTGGTTTTTCAACACTATCACAAGTGCAAAAAGTGTTTTTTCCACACTAATACAAGTGCAAAAGTGGTTTCCTGCACCAACACAAGTGCGAAAAGTGGTTTTTCAACACTAACACAAGTGCGAAAAGTGGTTTTTCAACACTAACACAAGCGCAAAAGTGGTTTTTCCACACTATTACAAGTGCAAAAGTGGTTTCCTGCACTAACACAAGTGGGTAAAGTGGTTTTTCAACACTAACACAAGTGCGAAGAGTGGTTTTTCAACACTATCACAAGTGCAAAAAGTGTTTTTTCCACACTAATACAAGTGCAAAAGTGGTTTCCTGCACCAACACAGGTGCGAAAAGTGGTTTTTCAACACTAACACAAGTGCGAAAAGTGGTTTTTCAACACTAACACAAGTGCGAAAAGTGGTTTTTCCACACTAATACAAGTGCAAAAGTGGTTTCCTGCACCAACACAAGTGCGAAAAGTGGTTTTTCAACACTAACACAAGTGGGAAAAGTGGTTTTTCAACACGAACACAAGTGCGAAAAGTGGTTTTTCAACACTAACACAAGTGCGAAAAGTGGTTTTTCAACACTAACACAAGTGCGAAAAGTGGTTTTTTCACACTAATACAAGTGCAAAAAGTGTTTTTTCCACACTAATACAAGTGCAAAAGTGGTTTCCTGCACCAACACAAGTGCGAAAAGTGGTTTTTCAACACTAACACAAGTGCGAAAAGTGGTTTTTCAACACTATCACAAGTGCAAAAACTGTTTTTTCCACACTAATACAAGTGCAAGAGTGGTTTCCTGCACCAACACAAGTGCGAAAAGTGGTTTTTCAACACTAACACAAGTGCGAAAAGTGGTTTTTCAACACTATAACAAGTGCAAAAAGTGTTTTTTCCACACTAATACAAGTGCAAGAGTGGTTTCCTGCACCAACACAAGTGCGAAAAGTGGTTTTTCAACACTAACACAAGTGCGAAAAGTGGTTTTTCAACACTATAACAAGTGCAAAAAGTGTTTTTTCCACACTAATACAAGTGCAAGAGTGGTTTCCTGCACAAACACAAGTGCGAAAAGTGGTTTTTCAACACTAACACAAGTGCAAAATGTGGTTTTTCAACACTAACACAAGTGCGAAAAGTGGTTTTTACACATTAATACAAGTGCAAAAGTGGTTTCCTGCACCAACACAAGTGCGAAAAGTGGTTTTTCAACACTAACACAAGTGCGAAAAGTGGTTTTTCCACACTAATACAAGTGCAAAAGTGGTTTCCTGCACCAACACAAGTGCGAAAAGTGGTTTTTCAACACTAACACAAGTGCGAAAAGTGGTTTTTCAACACTATCACAAGTGCAAAAAGTGTTTTTTCCACACCAATACAAGTGCAAAAGTGGTTTCCTGCACCAACACAAGTGCGAAAAGTGGTTTTTCAACACTAACACAAGTGCGAAAAGTGGTTTTTCAACACTAACACAAGTGCGAAAAGTGGTTTTTCAACACTATCACAAGTGCAAAAAGTGTTTTTTCCACACTAATACAAGTGAAAAAGTGGTTTCCTGCACCAACACAAGTGCGAAAAGTGGTTTTTCAACACTAACACAAGTGCGAAAAGTATTTTTTCCACACTAATACAAGTGCAAAAGTGGTTTCCTGCACCAACACAAGTGCGAAAAGTGGTTTTTCAACACTATCACAAGTGCAAAAAGTGTTTTTTCCACACTAATACAAGTGCAAAAGTGGTTTCCTGCACCAACACAAGTGCGAAAAGTGGTTTTTCAACACTAACACAAGTGCGAAAAGTGGTTTTTCAACACTAACACAAGTGCGAAAAGTGGTTTTTCCACACTAATACAAGTGCAAATGTGGTTTCCTGCACCAACACAAGTGGGAAAAGTGGTTTTTCAACACTAACACTAGTGCGAAAAGTGGTTTTTCAACACTATCACAACTGCAAAAAGTGTTTTTTCCACACTAATACAAGTGCAAAAGTGGTTTCCTGCACCAACACAAGTGCGAAAAGTGGTTTTTCAACACTAACACAAGTGCGAAAAGTGGTTTTTCAACACTAACATAAGTGCGAAAAGTGTTTTTTCCACACTAATACAAGTGCAAAAGTGGTTTCCTGCACCAATACAAGTGCGAAAAGTGGTTTTTCAACACTAACACAAGTGCGAAAAGTGGTTTTTCAACACTATCACAAGTGCAAAAAGTGTTTTTTCCACACTAATACAAGTGCAAAAGTGGTTTCCTGCACCAACACAGGTGCGAAAAGTGGTTTTTCAACACTAACACAAGTGCGAAAAGTGGTTTTTCAACACTATCACAAGTGCAAAAAGTGTTTTTTCCACACTAATACAAGTGCAAAAGTGGTTTCCTGCACCAACACAGGTGCGAAAAGTGGTTTTTCAACACTAACACAAGTGCGAAAAGTGGTTTTTCAACACTATCACAAGTGCAAAAAGTGTTTTTTCCACACTAATACAAGTGCAAAAGTGGTTTCCTGCACCAACACAAGTGCGAAAAGTGGTTTTTCAACACTAACACAAGTGCGAAAAGTGGTTTTTCAACACTATCACAAGTGCAAAAACTGTTTTTTCCACACTAATACAAGTGCAAGAGTGGTTTCCTGCACAAACACAAGTGCGAAAAGTGGTTTTTCAACACTAACACAAGTGCGAAAAGTGGTTTTTCAACACTATAACAAGTGCAAAAAGTGTTTTTTCCACACTAATACAAGTGCAAGAGTGGTTTCCTGCACCAACACAAGTGCGAAAAGTGGTTTTTCAACACTAACACAAGTGCGAAAAGTGGTTTTTCAACACTATAACAAGTGCAAAAAGTGTTTTTTCCACACTAATACAAGTGCAAGAGTGGTTTCCTACACAAACACAAGTGCGAAAAGTGGTTTTTCAACACTAACACAAGTGCAAAAAGTGGTTTTTCAACACTAACACAAGTGCGAAAAGTGGTTTTTCCACATTAATACAAGTGCAAAAGTGGTTTCCTGCACCAACACAAGTGCGAAAAGTGGTTTTTCAACACTAACACAAGTGCGAAAAGTGGTTTTTCCACACTAATACAAGTGCAAAAGTGGTTTCCTGCACCAACACAAGTGCGAAAAGTGGTTTTTCAACACTAACACAAGTGCGAAAAGTGGTTTTTCAACACTATCACAAGTGCAAAAAGTGTTTTTTCCACACCAATACAAGTGCAAAAGTGGTTTCCTGCACCAACACAAGTGCGAAAAGTGGTTTTTCAACACTAACACAAGTGCGAAAGTGGTTTTTCAACACTAACACAAGTGCGAAAAGTGGTTTTTCAACACTATCACAAGTGCAAAAAGTGTTTTTTCCACACTAATACAAGTGAAAAAGTGGTTTCCTGCACCAACACAAGTGCGAAAAGTGGTTTTTCAACACTAACACAAGTGCGAAAAGTATTTTTTCCACACTAATACAAGTGCAAAAGTGGTTTCCTGCACCAACACAAGTGCGAAAAGTGGTTTTTCAACACTATCACAAGTGCAAAAAGTGTTTTTTCCACACTAATACAAGTGCAAACGTGGTTTCCTGCACCAACACAAGTGCGAAAAGTGGTTTTTCAACACTAACACAAGTGCGAAAAGTGGTTTTTCAACACTAACACAAGTGCGAAAAGTGGTTTTTCCACACTAATACAAGTGCAAATGTGGTTTCCTGCACCAACACAAGTGGGAAAAGTGGTTTTTCAACACTAACACTAGTGCGAAAAGTGGTTTTTCAACACTATCACAACTGCAAAAAGTGTTTTTTCCACACTAATACAAGTGCAAAAGTGGTTTCCTGCACCAACACAAGTGCGAAAAGTGGTTTTTCAACACTAACACAAGTGTGAAAAGTGGTTTTTCAACACTAACATAAGTGCGAAAAGTGTTTTTTCCACACTAATACAAGTGCAAAAGTGGTTTCCTGCACCAATACAAGTGCGAAAAGTGGTTTTTCAACACTAACACAAGTGCGAAAAGTGGTTTTTCAACACTATCACAAGTGCAAAAAGTGTTTTTTCCACACTAATACAAGTGCAAAAGTGGTTTCCTGCACCAACACAGGTGCAAAAAGTGGTTTTTCAACACTAACACAAGTGCGAAAAGTGGTTTTTCAACACTAACACAAGTGCGAAAAGTGGTTTTTCCACACTAATACAAGTGCAAAAGTGGTTTCCTGCACCAACACAAGTGCGAAAAGTGGTTTTTCAACACTAACACAAGTGGGAAAAGTGGTTTTTCAACACGAACACAAGTGCGAAAAGTGGTTTTTCAACACTAACACAAGTGCGAAAAGTGGTTTTTCAACACTAACACAAGTGCGAAAAGTGGTTTTTTCACACTAATACAAGTGCAAAAAGTGTTTTTTCCACACTAATACAAGTGCAAAAGTGGTTTCCTGCACCAACACAAGTGCGAAAAGTGGTTTTTCAACACTAACACAAGTGCGAAAAGTGGTTTTTCAACACTATCACAAGTGCAAAAAGTGTTTTTTCCACACTAATACAAGTGCAAAAGTGGTTTCCTGCACCAACACAAGTGCGAAAAGTGGTTTTTCAACACTAACACAAGTGCGAAAAGTGGTTTTTCAACACTAACACAAGCGCGAAAAGTGGTTTTTCCACACTAATACAAGTGCAAAAGTGGTTTCCTGCACTAACACAAGTGGGAAAAGTGGTTTTTCAACACTAACACAAGTGCGAAGAGTGGTTTTTCAACACTATCACAAGTGCAAAAAGTGTTTTTTCCACACTAATACAAGTGCAAAAGTGGTTTCCTGCACCAACACAAGTGCGAAAAGTGGCTTTTCAACACCAACACAAGTGCGAAAAGTGGTTTTTCAACACTAACACAAGTGCGAAAAGTGGTTTTTCAACACTAACACAAGTGCGAAAAGTGGTTTTTCCACACTAATACAAGTGCAAATGTGGTTTCCTGCACCAACACAAGTCGGAAAAGTGGTTTTTCAACACTAACACAAGTGCGAAAAGTGGTTTTTCAACACTATCACAACTGCAAAAAGTGTTTTTTCCACACTAATACAAGTGCAAAAGTGGTTTCCTGCACCAACACAAGTGCGAAAAGTGGTTTTTCAACACTAACACAAGTGCGAAAAGTGGTTTTTCAACACTAACACAAGTGCGAAAAGTGTTTTTTCCACACTAATACAAGTGCAAAAGTGGTTTCCTGCACCAATACAAGTGCGAAAAGTGGTTTTTCAACACTAACACAAGTGCGAAAAGTGGTTTTTCAACACTATCACAAGTGCAAAAAGTGTTTTTTCCACACTTATACAAGTGCAAAAGTGGTTTCCTGCACCAACACAGGTGCGAAAAGTGGTTTTTCAACACTAATACAAGTGCGAAAAGTGGTTTTTCAACACTAACACAAGTGCGAAAAGTGGTTTTTCCACACTAATACAAGTGCAAAAGTGGTTTCCTGCACCAACACAAGTGCGAAAAGTGGTTTTTCAACACTAACACAAGTGGGAAAAGTGGTTTTTCAACACGAACACAAGTGCGAAAAGTGGTTTTTCAACACTAACACAAGTGCGAAAAGTGGTTTTTCAACACTAACACAAGTGCGAAAAGTGGTTTTTTCACACTAATACAAGTGCAAAAAGTGTTTTTTCCACACTAATACAAGTGCAAAAGTGGTTTCCTGCACCAACACAAGTGCGAAAAGTGGTTTTTCAACACTAACACAAGTGCGAAAAGTGGTTTTTCAACACTATCACAAGTGCAAAAAGTGTTTTTTCCACACTAATACAAGTGCAAAAGTGGTTTCCTGCACCAACACAAGTGCGAAAAGTGGTTTTTCAACACTAACACAAGTGCGAAAAGTGGTTTTTCAACACTAACACAAGCGCAAAAGTGGTTTTTCCACACTATTACAAGTGCAAAAGTGGTTTCCTGCACTAACACAAGTGGGTAAAGTGGTTTTTCAACACTAACACAAGTGCGAAGAGTGGTTTTTCAACACTATCACAAGTGCAAAAAGTGTTTTTTCCACACTAATACAAGTGCAAAAGTGGTTTCCTGCACCAACACAAGTGCGAAAAGTGGTTTTTCAACACCAACACAAGTGCGAAAAGTGGTTTTTCAACACTAACACAAGCGCGAAAAGTATTTTTTCCACACTAATACAAGTGCAAAAGTGGTTTCCTGCACCAACACAGGTGCGAAAAGTGGTTTTTCAACACTAACACAAGTGCGAAAAGTGGTTTTTCAACACTAACACAAGTGCGAAAAGTGGTTTTTCAACACTAACACAAGTGTGAAAAGTGGTTTTTCCACACTAATACAAGTGCAAAAGTGGTTTCCTGCACCAACACAAGTGCGAAAAGTGGTTTTTCAACACTAACACAAGTGCGAAAAGTGGTTTTTCAACACTAACACAAGTGCGAAAAGTGGTTTTTCCACACTAATACAAGTGCGAAAAGTGGTTTTTCAACACTAACACAAGTGCGAAAAGTGGTTTTTTCACACTAATACAAGTGCAAAAAGTGTTTTTTCCACACTAATACAAGTGCAAATGTGGTTTCCTGCACCAACACAAGTGGGAAAAGTGGTTTTTCAACACTAACACAAGTGGGAAAAGTGGTTTTTCAACACTATCACAACTGCAAAAGGTGTTTTTTCCACACTAATACAAGTGCAAAAGTGGTTTCCTGCACCAACACAAGTGGGAAAAGTGGTTTTTCAACACTAACACAAGTGGGAAAAGTGGTTTTTCAACACTATCACAACTGCAAAAGGTGTTTTTTCCACACTAATACAAGTGCAAAAGTGGTTTTTCAACACTAACACAAGTGCGAAAAGTGGTTTTTCAACACTAACACAAGTGCGAAAAGTGTTTTTTGCACACTAATACAAGTGCAAAAGTGGTTTCCTGCACCAATACAAGTGTGAAAAGTGGTTTTTCAACACTAACACAAGTGCGAAAAGTGGTTTTTCAACACTATCACAAGTGCAAAAAGTGTTTTTTCCACACTAATACAAGTGCAAAAGTGGTTTCCTGCACCAACACAGGTGCGAAAAGTGGTTTTTCAACACTAACACAAGTGCGAAAAGTGGTTTTTCAACACTAACACAAGTGCGAAAAGTGGTTTTTCCACACTAATACAAGTGCAAAAGTGGTTTCCTGCACCAACACAAGTGCGAAAAGTGGTTTTTCAACACTAACACAAGTGGGAAAAGTGGTTTTTCAACATGAACACAAGTGCGAAAAGTGGTTTTTCAACACTAACACAAGTGCGAAAAGTGGTTTTTCAACACTAACACAAGTGCGAAAAGTGGTTTTTTCACACTAATACAAGTGCAAAAAGTGTTTTTTCCACACTAATACAAGTGCAAAAGTGGTTTCCTGCACCAACACAAGTGCGAAAAGTGGTTTTTCAACACTAACACAAGTGCGAAAAGTGGTTTTTCAACACTATCACAAGTGCAAAAAGTGTTTTTTCCACACTAATACAAGTGCAAAAGTGGTTTCCTGCACCAACACAAGTGCGAAAAGTGGTTTTTCAACACTAACACAAGTGCGAAAAGTGGTTTTTCAACACTAACCCAAGCGCAAAAGTGGTTTTTCCACACTAATACAAGTGCAAAAGTGGTTTCCTGCACTAACACAAGTGGGAAAAGTGGTTTTTCAACACTAACACAAGTGCGAAGAGTGGTTTTTCAACACTATCACAAGTGCAAAAAGTGTTTTTTCCACACTAATACAAGTGCAAAAGTGGTTTCCTGCACCAACACAAGTGCGAAAAGTGGTTTTTCAACACCAACACAAGTGCGAAAAGTGGTTTTTCAACACTAATACAAGCGCGAAAAGTATTTTTTCCACACTAATACAAGTGCAAAAGTGGTTTCCTGCACCAACACAGGTGCGAAAAGTGGTTTTTCAACACTAACACAAGTGCGAAAAGTGGTTTTTCAACACTAACACAAGTGCGAAAAGTGGTTTTTCAACACTAACACAAGTGTGAAAAGTGGTTTTTCCACACTAATACAAGTGCAAAAGTGGTTTCCTGCACCAACACAAGTGCGAAAAGTGGTTTTTCAACACTAACACAAGTGCGAAAAGTGGTTTTTCAACACTAACACAAGTGCGAAAAGTGGTTTTTCCACACTAATACAAGTGCGAAAAGTGGTTTTTCAACACTAACACAAGTGCGAAAAGTGGTTTTTTCACACTAATACAAGTGCAAAAAGTGTTTTTTCCACACTAATACAAGTGCAAATGTGGTTTCCTGCACCAACACAAGTGGGAAAAGTGGTTTTTCAACACTAACACAAGTGGGAAAAGTGGTTTTTCAACACTATCACAACTGCAAAAGGTGTTTTTTCCACACTAATACAAGTGCAAAAGTGGTTTCCTGCACCAACACAAGTGCGAAAAGTGGTTTTTCAACACTAACACAAGTGCGAAAAGTGGTTTTTCAACACTAACACAAGTGCGAAAAGTGTTTTTTCCACACTAATACAAGTGCAAAAGTGGTTTCCTGCACCAATACAAGTGTGAAAAGTGGGTTTTCAACACTAACACAAGTGCGAAAAGTGGTTTTTCAACACTATCACAAGTGCAAAAAGTGTTTTTTCCACACTAATACAAGTGCAAAAGTGGTTTCCTGCACCAACACAGGTGCGAAAAGTGGTTTTTCAACACTAACACAAGTGCGAAAAGTGGTTTTTCAACACTAACACAAGTGCGAAAAGTGGTTTTTCCACACTAATACAAGTGCAAAAGTGGTTTCCTGCACCAACACAAGTGCGAAAAGTGGTTTTTCAACACTAACACAAGTGGGAAAAGTGGTTTTTCAACACGAACACAAGTGCGAAAAGTGGTTTTTCAACACTAACACAAGTGCGAAAAGTGGTTTTTCAACACTAACACAAGTGCGAAAAGTGGTTTTTTCACACTAATACAAGTGCAAAAAGTGTTTTTTCCACACTAATACAAGTGCAAAAGTGGTTTCCTGCACCAACACAAGTGCGAAAAGTGGTTTTTCAACACTAACACAAGTGCGAAAAGTGGTTTTTCAACACTATCACAAGTGCAAAAAGTGTTTTTTCCACACTAATACAAGTGCAAAAGTGGTTTCCTGCACCAACACAAGTGCGAAAAGTGGTTTTTCAACACTAACACAAGTGCGAAAAGTGGTTTTTCAACACTATCACAAGTGCAAAAACTGTTTTTTCCACACTAATACAAGTGCAAGAGTGGTTTCCTGCACCAACACAAGTGCGAAAAGTGGTTTTTCAACACTAACACAAGTGCGAAAAGTGGTTTTTCAACACTATAACAAGTGCAAAAAGTGTTTTTTCCACACTAATACAAGTGCAAGAGTGGTTTCCTGCACCAACACAAGTGCGAAAAGTGGTTTTTCAACACTAACACAAGTGCGAAAAGTGGTTTTTCAACACTATAACAAGTGCAAAAAGTGTTTTTTCCACACTAATACAAGTGCAAGAGTGGTTTCCTGCACAAACACAAGTGCGAAAAGTGGTTTTTCAACACTAACACAAGTGCAAAAAGTGGTTTTTCAACACTAACACAAGTGCGAAAAGTGGTTTTTCCACATTAATACAAGTGCAAAAGTGGTTTCCTGCACCAACACAAGTGCGAAAAGTGGTTTTTCAACACTAACACAAGTGCGAAAAGTGGTTTTTCCACACTAATACAAGTGCAAAAGTGGTTTCCTGCACCAACACAAGTGCGAAAAGTGGTTTTTCAACACTAACACAAGTGCGAAAAGTGGTTTTTCAACACTATCACAAGTGCAAAAAGTGTTTTTTCCACACCAATACAAGTGCAAAAGTGGTTTCCTGCACCAACACAAGTGCGAAAAGTGGTTTTTCAACACTAACACAAGTGCGAAAAGTGGTTTTTCAACACTAACACAAGTGCGAAAAGTGGTTTTTCAACACTATCACAAGTGCAAAAAGTGTTTTTTCCACACTAATACGAGTGAAAAAGTGGTTTCCTGCACCAACACAAGTGCGAAAAGTGGTTTTTCAACACTAACACAAGTGCGAAAAGTATTTTTTCCACACTAATACAAGTGCAAAAGTGGTTTCCTGCACCAACACAAGTGCGAAAAGTGGTTTTTCAACACTATCACAAGTGCAAAAAGTGTTTTTTCCACACTAATACAAGTGCAAAAGTGGTTTCCTGCACCAACACAAGTGCGAAAAGTGGTTTTTCAACACTAACACAAGTGCGAAAAGTGGTTTTTCAACACTAACACAAGTGCGAAAAGTGGTTTTTCCACACTAATACAAGTGAAGAGTTCAGATGCAAAAACAGATATATCCATTTTTGCTGAAATGAGAAAATCAAGATTTTCTGCTGTGCATTCTAGGTGAAACCCATCAAAATGACATGGGCTGTATCTTAAAATACGTGGACGCTATCGGGTTTTGGGAGAAAATGATTTGCCTACTGAAACGGAGGTATTGAAACATATACTTCGGTAAACATAGTTCAGTTTCATCAAAAATGGCGTTTATCGGTTTTTGCGCCTGAACTCTTCAAGTGCAAATGTGGTTTCCTGCACCAACACAAGTGGGAAAAGTGGTTTTTCAACACTAACACTAGTGCGAAAAGTGGTTTTTCAACACTATCACAACTGCAAAAAGTGTTTTTTCCACACTAATACAAGTGCAAAAGTGGTTTCCTGCACCAACACAAGTGCGAAAAGTGGTTTTTCAACACTAACACAAGTGCGAAAAGTGGTTTTTCAACACTAACATAAGTGCGAAAAGTGTTTTTTCCACACTAATACAAGTGCAAAAGTGGTTTCCTGCACCAACACAGGTGCGAAAAGTGGTTTTTCAACACTAACACAAGTGCGAAAAGTGGTTTTTCAACACTATCACAAGTGCAAAAAGTGTTTTTTCCACACTAATACAAGTGCAAAAGTGGTTTCCTGCACCAACACAGGTGCGAAAAGTGGTTTTTCAACACTAACACAAGTGCGAAAAGTGGTTTTTCAACACTATCACAAGTGCAAAAAGTGTTTTTTCCACACTAATACAAGTGCAAAAGTGGTTTCCTGCACCAACACAAGTGCGAAAAGTGGTTTTTCAACACTAACACAAGTGCGAAAAGTGGTTTTTCAACACTATCACAAGTGCAAAAACTGTTTTTTCCACACTAATACAAGTGCAAGAGTGGTTTCCTGCACCAACACAAGTGCGAAAAGTGGTTTTTCAACACTAACACAAGTGCGAAAAGTGGTTTTTCAACACTATAACAAGTGCAAAAAGTGTTTTTTCCACACTAATACAAGTGCAAGAGTGGTTTCCTGCACCAACACAAGTGCGAAAAGTGGTTTTTCAACACTAACACAAGTGCGAAAAGTGGTTTTTCAACACTATAACAAGTGCAAAAAGTGTTTTTTCCACACTAATACAAGTGCAAGAGTGGTTTCCTGCACAAACACAAGTGCGAAAAGTGGTTTTTCAACACTAACACAAGTGCAAAAAGTGGTTTTTCAACACTATAACAAGTGCAAAAAGTGTTTTTTCCACACTAATACAAGTGCAAGAGTGGTTTCCTGCACCAACACAAGTGCGAAAAGTGGTTTTTCAACACTAACACAAGTGGGAAAAGTGGTTTTTCAACACGAACACAAGTGCGAAAAGTGGTTTTTCAACACTAACACAAGTGCGAAAAGTGGTTTTTCAACACTAACACAAGTGCGAAAAGTGGTTTTTTCACACTAATACAAGTGCAAAAAGTGTTTTTTCCACACTAATACAAGTGCAAAAGTGGTTTCCTGCACCAACACAAGTGCGAAAAGAGGTTTTTCCACATTAATACAAGTGCAAAAGTGGTTTCCTGCACCAACACAAGTGCGAAAAGTGGTTTTTCAACACTAACACAAGTGCGAAAAGTGGTTTTTCAACACTATCACAAGTGCAAAAAGTGTTTTTTCCACACCAATACAAGTGCAAAAGTGGTTTCCTGCACCAACACAAGTGCGAAAAGTGGTTTTTCAACACTAACACAAGTGCGAAAAGTGGTTTTTCAACACTAACACAAGTGCGAAAAGTGGTTTTTCAACACTATCACAAGTGCAAAAAGTGTTTTTTCCACACTAATACAAGTGAAAAAGTGGTTTCCTGCACCAACACAAGTGCGAAAAGTGGTTTTTCAACACTAACACAAGTGCGAAAAGTATTTTTTCCACACTAATACAAGTGCAAAAGTGGTTTCCTGCACCAACACAAGTGCGAAAAGTGGTTTTTCAACACTATCACAAGTGCAAAAAGTGTTTTTTCCACACTAATACAAGTGCAAAAGTGGTTTCCTGCACCAACACAAGTGCGAAAAGTGGTTTTTCAACACTAACACAAGTGCGAAAAGTGGTTTTTCAACACTAACACAAGTGCGAAAAGTGGTTTTTCCACACTAATACAAGTGCAAATGTGGTTTCCTGCACCAACACAAGTGGGAAAAGTGGTTTTTCAACACTAACACTAGTGCGAAAAGTGGTTTTTCAACACTATCACAACTGCAAAAAGTGTTTTTTCCACACTAATACAAGTGCAAAAGTGGTTTCCTGCACCAACACAAGTGCGAAAAGTGGTTTTTCAACACTAACACAAGTGCGAAAAGTGGTTTTTCAACACTAACATAAGTGCGAAAAGTGTTTTTTCCACACTAATACAAGTGCAAAAGTGGTTTCCTGCACCAATACAAGTGCGAAAAGTGGTTTTTCAACACTAACACAAGTGCGAAAAGTGGTTTTTCAACACTATCACAAGTGCAAAAAGTGTTTTTTCCACACTAATACAAGTGCAAAAGTGGTTTCCTGCACCAACACAGGTGCGAAAAGTGGTTTTTCAACACTAACACAAGTGCGAAAAGTGGTTTTTCAACACTAACACAAGTGCGAAAAGTGGTTTTTCCACACTAATACAAGTGCAAAAGTGGTTTCCTGCACCAACACAAGTGCGAAAAGTGGTTTTTCAACACTAACACAAGTGGGAAAAGTGGTTTTTCAACACGAACACAAGTGCGAAAAGTGGTTTTTCAACACTAACACAAGTGCGAAAAGTGGTTTTTCAACACTAACACAAGTGCGAAAAGTGGTTTTTTCACACTAATACAAGTGCAAAAAGTGTTTTTTCCACACTAATACAAGTGCAAAAGTGGTTTCCTGCACCAACACAAGTGCGAAAAGTGGTTTTTCAACACTAACACAAGTGCGAAAAGTGGTTTTTCAACACTATCACAAGTGCAAAAAGTGTTTTTTCCACACTAATACAAGTGCAAAAGTGGTTTCCTGCACCAACACAAGTGCGAAAAGTGGTTTTTCAACACTAACACAAGTGCGAAAAGTGGTTTTTCAACACTAACACAAGCGCGAAAAGTGGTTTTTCCACACTAATACAAGTGCAAAAGTGGTTTCCTGCACTAACACAAGTGGGAAAAGTGGTTTTTCAACACTAACACAAGTGCGAAGAGTGGTTTTTCAACACTATCACAAGTGCAAAAAGTGTTTTTTCCACACTAATACAAGTGCAAAAGTGGTTTCCTGCACCAACACAAGTGCGAAAAGTGGCTTTTCAACACCAACACAAGTGCGAAAAGTGGTTTTTCAACACTAACACAAGTGCGAAAAGTGGTTTTTCAACACTAACACAAGTGCGAAAAGTGGTTTTTCCACACTAATACAAGTGCAAATGTGGTTTCCTGCACCAACACAAGTCGGAAAAGTGGTTTTTCAACACTAACACAAGTGCGAAAAGTGGTTTTTCAACACTATCACAACTGCAAAAAGTGTTTTTTCCACACTAATACAAGTGCAAAAGTGGTTTCCTGCACCAACACATGTGCGAAAAGTGGTTTTTCAACACTAACACAAGTGCGAAAAGTGGTTTTTCAACACTAACACAAGTGCGAAAAGTGTTTTTTCCACACTAATACAAGTGCAAAAGTGGTTTCCTGCACCAATACAAGTGCGAAAAGTGGTTTTTCAACACTAACACAAGTGCGAAAAGTGGTTTTTCAACACTATCACAAGTGCAAAAAGTGTTTTTTCCACACTTATACAAGTGCAAAAGTGGTTTCCTGCACCAACACAGGTGCGAAAAATGGTTTTTCAACACTAATACAAGTGCGAAAAGTGGTTTTTCAACACTAACACAAGTGCGAAAAGTGGTTTTTCCACACTAATACAAGTGCAAAAGTGGTTTCCTGCACCAACACAAGTGCGAAAAGTGGTTTTTCAACACTAACACAAGTGGGAAAAGTGGTTTTTCAACACGAACACAAGTGCGAAAAGTGGTTTTTCAACACTAACACAAGTGCGAAAAGTGGTTTTTCAACACTAACACAAGTGCGAAAAGTGGTTTTTTCACACTAATACAAGTGCAAAAAGTGTTTTTTCCACACTAATACAAGTGCAAAAGTGGTTTCCTGCACCAACACAAGTGCGAAAAGTGGTTTTTCAACACTAACACAAGTGCGAAAAGTGGTTTTTCAACACTATCACAAGTGCAAAAAGTGTTTTTTCCACACTAATACAAGTGCAAAAGTGGTTTCCTGCACCAACACAAGTGCGAAAAGTGGTTTTTCAACACTAACACAAGTGCGAAAAGTGGTTTTTCAACACTAACACAAGTGCGAAAAGTGGTTTTTCCACACTAATACAAGTGCAAAAGTGGTTTCCTGCACCAACACAAGTGCGAAAAGTGGTTTTTCAACACTAACACAAGTGCGAAAAGTGGTTTTTCAACACTATCACAAGTGCAAAAAGTGTTTTTTCCACACCAATACAAGTGCAAAAGTGGTTTCCTGCACCAACACAAGTGCGAAAAGTGGTTTTTCAACACTAACACAAGTGCGAAAAGTGGTTTTTCAACACTAACACAAGTGCGAAAAGTGGTTTTTCAACACTATCACAAGTGCAAAAAGTGTTTTTTCCACACTAATACAAGTGAAAAAGTGGTTTCCTGCACCAACACAAGTGCGAAAAGTGGTTTTTCAACACTAACACAAGTGCGAAAAGTATTTTTTCCACACTAATACAAGTGCAAAAGTGGTTTCCTGCACCAACACAAGTGCGAAAAGTGGTTTTTCAACACTATCACAAGTGCAAAAAGTGTTTTTTCCACACTAATACAAGTGCAAAAGTGGTTTCCTGCACCAACACAAGTGCGAAAAGTGGTTTTTCAACACTAACACAAGTGCGAAAAGTGGTTTTTCAACACTAACACAAGTGCGAAAAGTGGTTTTTCCACACTAATACAAGTGCAAATGTGGTTTCCTGCACCAACACAAGTGGGAAAAGTGGTTTTTCAACACTATCACAAGTGCAAAAAGTGTTTTTTCCACACTAATACAAGTGCAAAAGTGGTTTCCTGCACCAACACAAGTGCGAAAAGTGGTTTTTCAACACTAACACAAGTGCGAAAAGTGGTTTTTCAACACTATCACAAGTGCAAAAACTGTTTTTTCCACACTAATACAAGTGCAAGAGTGGTTTCCTGCACCAACACAAGTGCGAAAAGTGGTTTTTCAACACTAACACAAGTGCGAAAAGTGGTTTTTCAACACTATAACAAGTGCAAAAAGTGTTTTTTCCACACTAATACAAGTGCAAGAGTGGTTTCCTGCACCAACACAAGTGCGAAAAGTGGTTTTTCAACACTAACACAAGTGCGAAAAGTGGTTTTTCAACACTATAACAAGTGCAAAAAGTGTTTTTTCCACACTAATACAAGTGCAAGAGTGGTTTCCTGCACAAACACAAGTGCGAAAAGTGGTTTTTCAACACTAACACAAGTGCAAAAAGTGGTTTTTCAACACTATAACAAGTGCAAAAAGTGTTTTTTCCACACTAATACAAGTGCAAGAGTGGTTTCCTGCACCAACACAAGTGCGAAAAGTGGTTTTTCAACACTAACACAAGTGGGAAAAGTGGTTTTTCAACACGAACACAAGTGCGAAAAGTGGTTTTTCAACACTAACACAAGTGCGAAAAGTGGTTTTTCAACACTAACACAAGTGCGAAAAGTGGTTTTTTCACACTAATACAAGTGCAAAAAGTGTTTTTTCCACACTAATACAAGTGCAAAAGTGGTTTCCTGCACCAACACAAGTGCGAAAAGAGGTTTTTCCACATTAATACAAGTGCAAAAGTGGTTTCCTGCACCAACACAAGTGCGAAAAGTGGTTTTTCAACACTAACACAAGTGCGAAAAGTGGTTTTTCAACACTATCACAAGTGCAAAAAGTGTTTTTTCCACACCAATACAAGTGCAAAAGTGGTTTCCTGCACCAACACAAGTGCGAAAAGTGGTTTTTCAACACTAACACAAGTGCGAAAAGTGGTTTTTCAACACTAACACAAGTGCGAAAAGTGGTTTTTCAACACTATCACAAGTGCAAAAAGTGTTTTTTCCACACTAATACAAGTGAAAAAGTGGTTTCCTGCACCAACACAAGTGCGAAAAGTGGTTTTTCAACACTAACACAAGTGCGAAAAGTATTTTTTCCACACTAATACAAGTGCAAAAGTGGTTTCCTGCACCAACACAAGTGCGAAAAGTGGTTTTTCAACACTATCACAAGTGCAAAAAGTGTTTTTTCCACACTAATACAAGTGCAAAAGTGGTTTCCTGCACCAACACAAGTGCGAAAAGTGGTTTTTCAACACTAACACAAGTGCGAAAAGTGGTTTTTCAACACTAACACAAGTGCGAAAAGTGGTTTTTCCACACTAATACAAGTGCAAATGTGGTTTCCTGCACCAACACAAGTGGGAAAAGTGGTTTTTCAACACTAACACTAGTGCGAAAAGTGGTTTTTCAACACTATCACAACTGCAAAAAGTGTTTTTTCCACACTAATACAAGTGCAAAAGTGGTTTCCTGCACCAACACAAGTGCGAAAAGTGGTTTTTCAACACTAACACAAGTGCGAAAAGTGGTTTTTCAACACTAACATAAGTGCGAAAAGTGTTTTTTCCACACTAATACAAGTGCAAAAGTGGTTTCCTGCACCAATACAAGTGCGAAAAGTGGTTTTTCAACACTAACACAAGTGCGAAAAGTGGTTTTTCAACACTATCACAAGTGCAAAAAGTGTTTTTTCCACACTAATACAAGTGCAAAAGTGGTTTCCTGCACCAACACAGGTGCGAAAAGTGGTTTTTCAACACTAACACAAGTGCGAAAAGTGGTTTTTCAACACTAACACAAGTGCGAAAAGTGGTTTTTCCACACTAATACAAGTGCAAAAGTGGTTTCCTGCACCAACACAAGTGCGAAAAGTGGTTTTTCAACACTAACACAAGTGGGAAAAGTGGTTTTTCAACACGAACACAAGTGCGAAAAGTGGTTTTTCAACACTAACACAAGTGCGAAAAGTGGTTTTTCAACACTAACACAAGTGCGAAAAGTGGTTTTTTCACACTAATACAAGTGCAAAAAGTGTTTTTTCCACACTAATACAAGTGCAAAAGTGGTTTCCTGCACCAACACAAGTGCGAAAAGTGGTTTTTCAACACTAACACAAGTGCGAAAAGTGGTTTTTCAACACTATCACAAGTGCAAAAAGTGTTTTTTCCACACTAATACAAGTGCAAAAGTGGTTTCCTGCACCAACACAAGTGCGAAAAGTGGTTTTTCAACACTAACACAAGTGCGAAAAGTGGTTTTTCAACACTAACACAAGCGCGAAAAGTGGTTTTTCCACACTAATACAAGTGCAAAAGTGGTTTCCTGCACTAACACAAGTGGGAAAAGTGGTTTTTCAACACTAACACAAGTGCGAAGAGTGGTTTTTCAACACTATCACAAGTGCAAAAAGTGTTTTTTCCACACTAATACAAGTGCAAAAGTGGTTTCCTGCACCAACACAAGTGCGAAAAGTGGCTTTTCAACACCAACACAAGTGCGAAAAGTGGTTTTTCAACACTAACACAAGTGCGAAAAGTGGTTTTTCAACACTAACACAAGTGCGAAAAGTGGTTTTTCCACACTAATACAAGTGCAAATGTGGTTTCCTGCACCAACACAAGTCGGAAAAGTGGTTTTTCAACACTAACACAAGTGCGAAAAGTGGTTTTTCAACACTATCACAACTGCAAAAAGTGTTTTTTCCACACTAATACAAGTGCAAAAGTGGTTTCCTGCACCAACACATGTGCGAAAAGTGGTTTTTCAACACTAACACAAGTGCGAAAAGTGGTTTTTCAACACTAACACAAGTGCGAAAAGTGTTTTTTCCACACTAATACAAGTGCAAAAGTGGTTTCCTGCACCAATACAAGTGCGAAAAGTGGTTTTTCAACACTAACACAAGTGCGAAAAGTGGTTTTTCAACACTATCACAAGTGCAAAAAGTGTTTTTTCCACACTTATACAAGTGCAAAAGTGGTTTCCTGCACCAACACAGGTGCGAAAAATGGTTTTTCAACACTAATACAAGTGCGAAAAGTGGTTTTTCAACACTAACACAAGTGCGAAAAGTGGTTTTTCCACACTAATACAAGTGCAAAAGTGGTTTCCTGCACCAACACAAGTGCGAAAAGTGGTTTTTCAACACTAACACAAGTGGGAAAAGTGGTTTTTCAACACGAACACAAGTGCGAAAAGTGGTTTTTCAACACTAACACAAGTGCGAAAAGTGGTTTTTCAACACTAACACAAGTGCGAAAAGTGGTTTTTTCACACTAATACAAGTGCAAAAAGTGTTTTTTCCACACTAATACAAGTGCAAAAGTGGTTTCCTGCACCAACACAAGTGCGAAAAGTGGTTTTTCAACACTAACACAAGTGCGAAAAGTGGTTTTTCAACACTATCACAAGTGCAAAAAGTGTTTTTTCCACACTAATACAAGTGCAAAAGTGGTTTCCTGCACCAACACAAGTGCGAAAAGTGGTTTTTCAACACTAACACAAGTGCGAAAAGTGGTTTTTCAACACTAACACAAGTGCGAAAAGTGGTTTTTCCACACTAATACAAGTGCAAAAGTGGTTTCCTGCACCAACACAAGTGCGAAAAGTGGTTTTTCAACACTAACACAAGTGCGAAAAGTGGTTTTTCAACACTATCACAAGTGCAAAAAGTGTTTTTTCCACACCAATACAAGTGCAAAAGTGGTTTCCTGCACCAACACAAGTGCGAAAAGTGGTTTTTCAACACTAACACAAGTGCGAAAAGTGGTTTTTCAACACTAACACAAGTGCGAAAAGTGGTTTTTCAACACTATCACAAGTGCAAAAAGTGTTTTTTCCACACTAATACAAGTGAAAAAGTGGTTTCCTGCACCAACACAAGTGCGAAAAGTGGTTTTTCAACACTAACACAAGTGCGAAAAGTATTTTTTCCACACTAATACAAGTGCAAAAGTGGTTTCCTGCACCAACACAAGTGCGAAAAGTGGTTTTTCAACACTATCACAAGTGCAAAAAGTGTTTTTTCCACACTAATACAAGTGCAAAAGTGGTTTCCTGCACCAACACAAGTGCGAAAAGTGGTTTTTCAAAACTAACACAAGTGCGAAAAGTGGTTTTTCAACACTAACACAAGTGCGAAAAGTGGTTTTTCCACACTAATACAAGTGCAAATGTGGTTTCCTGCACCAACACAAGTGGGAAAAGTGGTTTTTCAACACTAACACTAGTGCGAAAAGTGGTTTTTCAACACTATCACAACTGCAAAAAGTGTTTTTTCCACACTAATACAAGTGCAAAAGTGGTTTCCTGCACCAACACAAGTGCGAAAAGTGGTTTTTCAACACTAACACAAGTGTGAAAAGTGGTTTTTCAACACTAACATAAGTGCGAAAAGTGTTTTTTCCACACTAATACAAGTGCAAAAGTGGTTTCCTGCACCAATACAAGTGCGAAAAGTGGTTTTTCAACACTAACACAAGTGCGAAAAGTGGTTTTTCAACACTATCACAAGTGCAAAAAGTGTTTTTTCCACACTAATACAAGTGCAAAAGTGGTTTCCTGCACCAACACAGGTGCAAAAAGTGGTTTTTCAACACTAACACAAGTGCGAAAAGTGGTTTTTCAACACTAACACAAGTGCGAAAAGTGGTTTTTCCACACTAATACAAGTGCAAAAGTGGTTTCCTGCACCAACACAAGTGCGAAAAGTGGTTTTTCAACACTAACACAAGTGGGAAAAGTGGTTTTTCAACACGAACACAAGTGCGAAAAGTGGTTTTTCAACACTAACACAAGTGCGAAAAGTGGTTTTTCAACACTAACACAAGTGCGAAAAGTGGTTTTTTCACACTAATACAAGTGCAAAAAGTGTTTTTTCCACACTAATACAAGTGCAAAAGTGGTTTCCTGCACCAACACAAGTGCGAAAAGTGGTTTTTCAACACTAACACAAGTGCGAAAAGTGGTTTTTCAACACTATCACAAGTGCAAAAAGTGTTTTTTCCACACTAATACAAGTGCAAAAGTGGTTTCCTGCACCAACACAAGTGCGAAAAGTGGTTTTTCAACACTAACACAAGTGCGAAAAGTGGTTTTTCAACACTAACACAAGCGCGAAAAGTGGTTTTTCCACACTAATACAAGTGCAAAAGTGGTTTCCTGCACTAACACAAGTGGGAAAAGTGGTTTTTCAACACTAACACAAGTGCGAAGAGTGGTTTTTCAACACTATCACAAGTGCAAAAAGTGTTTTTTCCACACTAATACAAGTGCAAAAGTGGTTTCCTGCACCAACACAAGTGCGAAAAGTGGCTTTTCAACACCAACACAAGTGCGAAAAGTGGTTTTTCAACACTAACACAAGTGCGAAAAGTGGTTTTTCAACACTAACACAAGTGCGAAAAGTGGTTTTTCCACACTAATACAAGTGCAAATGTGGTTTCCTGCACCAACACAAGTCGGAAAAGTGGTTTTTCAACACTAACACAAGTGCGAAAAGTGGTTTTTCAACACTATCACAACTGCAAAAAGTGTTTTTTCCACACTAATACAAGTGCAAAAGTGGTTTCCTGCACCAACACAAGTGCGAAAAGTGGTTTTTCAACACTAACACAAGTGCGAAAAGTGGTTTTTCAACACTAACACAAGTGCGAAAAGTGTTTTTTCCACACTAATACAAGTGCAAAAGTGGTTTCCTGCACCAATACAAGTGCGAAAAGTGGTTTTTCAACACTAACACAAGTGCGAAAAGTGGTTTTTCAACACTATCACAAGTGCAAAAAGTGTTTTTTCCACACTTATACAAGTGCAAAAGTGGTTTCCTGCACCAACACAGGTGCGAAAAATGGTTTTTCAACACTAATACAAGTGCGAAAAGTGGTTTTTCAACACTAACACAAGTGCGAAAAGTGGTTTTTCCACACTAATACAAGTGCAAAAGTGGTTTCCTGCACCAACACAAGTGCGAAAAGTGGTTTTTCAACACTAACACAAGTGGGAAAAGTGGTTTTTCAACACGAACACAAGTGCGAAAAGTGGTTTTTCAACACTAACACAAGTGCGAAAAGTGGTTTTTCAACACTAACACAAGTGCGAAAAGTGGTTTTTTCACACTAATACAAGTGCAAAAAGTGTTTTTTCCACACTAATACAAGTGCAAAAGTGGTTTCCTGCACCAACACAAGTGCGAAAAGTGGTTTTTCAACACTAACACAAGTGCGAAAAGTGGTTTTTCAACACTATCACAAGTGCAAAAAGTGTTTTTTCCACACTAATACAAGTGCAAAAGTGGTTTCCTGCACCAACACAAGTGCGAAAAGTGGTTTTTCAACACTAACACAAGTGCGAAAAGTGGTTTTTCAACACTAACACAAGTGCGAAAAGTGGTTTTTCCACACTAATACAAGTGCAAAAGTGGTTTCCTGCACCAACACAAGTGCGAAAAGTGGTTTTTCAACACTAACACAAGTGCGAAAAGTGGTTTTTCAACACTATCACAAGTGCAAAAAGTGTTTTTTCCACACCAATACAAGTGCAAAAGTGGTTTCCTGCACCAACACAAGTGCGAAAAGTGGTTTTTCAACACTATCACAAGTGCAAAAAGTGTTTTTTCCACACTAATACAAGTGCAAAAGTGGTTTCCTGCACCAACACAAGTGCGAAAAGTGGTTTTTCAACACTAACACAAGTGCGAAAAGTGGTTTTTCAACACTAACACAAGTGCGAAAAGTGGTTTTTCCACACTAATACAAGTGCAAATGTGGTTTCCTGCACCAACACAAGTGGGAAAAGTGGTTTTTCAACACTAACACTAGTGCGAAAAGTGGTTTTTCAACACTATCACAACTGCAAAAAGTGTTTTTTCCACACTAATACAAGTGCAAAAGTGGTTTCCTGCACCAACACAAGTGCGAAAAGTGGTTTTTCAACACTAACACAAGTGTGAAAAGTGGTTTTTCAACACTAACATAAGTGCGAAAAGTGTTTTTTCCACACTAATACAAGTGCAAAAGTGGTTTCCTGCACCAATACAAGTGCGAAAAGTGGTTTTTCAACACTAACACAAGTGCGAAAAGTGGTTTTTCAACACTATCACAAGTGCAAAAAGTGTTTTTTCCACACTAATACAAGTGCAAAAGTGGTTTCCTGCACCAACACAGGTGCAAAAAGTGGTTTTTCAACACTAACACAAGTGCGAAAAGTGGTTTTTCAACACTAACACAAGTGCGAAAAGTGGTTTTTCAACACTATCACAAGTGCAAAAAGTGTTTTTTCCACACTAATACAAGTGAAAAAGTGGTTTCCTGCACCAACACAAGTGCGAAAAGTGGTTTTTCAACACTAACACAAGTGCGAAAAGTATTTTTTCCACACTAATACAAGTGCAAAAGTGGTTTCCTGCACCAACACAAGTGCGAAAAGTGGTTTTTCAACACTATCACAAGTGCAAAAAGTGTTTTTTCCACACTAATACAAGTGCAAAAGTGGTTTCCTGCACCAACACAAGTGCGAAAAGTGGTTTTTCAAAACTAACACAAGTGCGAAAAGTGGTTTTTCAACACTAACACAAGTGCGAAAAGTGGTTTTTCCACACTAATACAAGTGCAAATGTGGTTTCCTGCACCAACACAAGTGGGAAAAGTGGTTTTTCAACACTAACACTAGTGCGAAAAGTGGTTTTTCAACACTATCACAACTGCAAAAAGTGTTTTTTCCACACTAATACAAGTGCAAAAGTGGTTTCCTGCACCAACACAAGTGCGAAAAGTGGTTTTTCAACACTAACACAAGTGTGAAAAGTGGTTTTTCAACACTAACATAAGTGCGAAAAGTGTTTTTTCCACACTAATACAAGTGCAAAAGTGGTTTCCTGCACCAATACAAGTGCGAAAAGTGGTTTTTCAACACTAACACAAGTGCGAAAAGTGGTTTTTCAACACTATCACAAGTGCAAAAAGTGTTTTTTCCACACTAATACAAGTGCAAAAGTGGTTTCCTGCACCAACACAGGTGCAAAAAGTGGTTTTTCAACACTAACACAAGTGCGAAAAGTGGTTTTTCAACACTAACACAAGTGCGAAAAGTGGTTTTTCCACACTAATACAAGTGCAAAAGTGGTTTCCTGCACCAACACAAGTGCGAAAAGTGGTTTTTCAACACTAACACAAGTGGGAAAAGTGGTTTTTCAACACGAACACAAGTGCGAAAAGTGGTTTTTCAACACTAACACAAGTGCGAAAAGTGGTTTTTCAACACTAACACAAGTGCGAAAAGTGGTTTTTTCACACTAATACAAGTGCAAAAAGTGTTTTTTCCACACTAATACAAGTGCAAAAGTGGTTTCCTGCACCAACACAAGTGCGAAAAGTGGTTTTTCAACACTAACACAAGTGCGAAAAGTGGTTTTTCAACACTATCACAAGTGCAAAAAGTGTTTTTTCCACACTAATACAAGTGCAAAAGTGGTTTCCTGCACCAACACAAGTGCGAAAAGTGGTTTTTCAACACTAACACAAGTGCGAAAAGTGGTTTTTCAACACTAACACAAGCGCGAAAAGTGGTTTTTCCACACTAATACAAGTGCAAAAGTGGTTTCCTGCACTAACACAAGTGGGAAAAGTGGTTTTTCAACACTAACACAAGTGCGAAGAGTGGTTTTTCAACACTATCACAAGTGCAAAAAGTGTTTTTTCCACACTAATACAAGTGCAAAAGTGGTTTCCTGCACCAACACAAGTGCGAAAAGTGGCTTTTCAACACCAACACAAGTGCGAAAAGTGGTTTTTCAACACTAACGCAAGTGCGAAAAGTGGTTTTTCAACACTAACACAAGTGCGAAAAGTGGTTTTTCCACACTAATACAAGTGCAAATGTGGTTTCCTGCACCAACACAAGTCGGAAAAGTGGTTTTTCAACACTAACACAAGTGCGAAAAGTGGTTTTTCAACACTATCACAACTGCAAAAAGTGTTTTTTCCACACTAATACAAGTGCAAAAGTGGTTTCCTGCACCAACACAAGTGCGAAAAGTGGTTTTTCAACACTAACACAAGTGCGAAAAGTGTTTTTTCCACACTAATACAAGTGCAAAAGTGGTTTCCTGCACCAATACAAGTGCGAAAAGTGGTTTTTCAACACTAACACAAGTGCGAAAAGTGGTTTTTCAACACTATCACAAGTGCAAAAAGTGTTTTTTCCACACTTATACAAGTGCAAAAGTGGTTTCCTGCACCAACACAGGTGCGAAAAATGGTTTTTCAACACTAATACAAGTGCGAAAAGTGGTTTTTCAACACTAACACAAGTGCGAAAAGTGGTTTTTCCACACTAATACAAGTGCAAAAGTGGTTTCCTGCACCAACACAAGTGCGAAAAGTGGTTTTTCAACACTAACACAAGTGGGAAAAGTGGTTTTTCAACACGAACACAAGTGCGAAAAGTGGTTTTTCAACACTAACACAAGTGCGAAAAGTGGTTTTTCAACACTAACACAAGTGCGAAAAGTGGTTTTTTCACACTAATACAAGTGCAAAAAGTGTTTTTTCCACACTAATACAAGTGCAAAAGTGGTTTCCTGCACCAACACAAGTGCGAAAAGTGGTTTTTCAACACTAACACAAGTGCGAAAAGTGGTTTTTCAACACTATCACAAGTGCAAAAAGTGTTTTTTCCACACTAATACAAGTGCAAAAGTGGTTTCCTGCACCAACACAAGTGCGAAAAGTGGTTTTTCAACACTAACACAAGTGCGAAAAGTGGTTTTTCAACACTAACACAAGTGCGAAAAGTGGTTTTTCCACACTAATACAAGTGCAAAAGTGGTTTCCTGCACCAACACAAGTGCGAAAAGTGGTTTTTCAACACTAACACAAGTGCGAAAAGTGGTTTTTCAACACTATCACAAGTGCAAAAAGTGTTTTTTCCACACCAATACAAGTGCAAAAGTGGTTTCCTGCACCAACACAAGTGCGAAAAGTGGTTTTTCAACACTATCACAAGTGCAAAAAGTGTTTTTTCCACACTAATACAAGTGCAAAAGTGGTTTCCTGCACCAACACAAGTGCGAAAAGTGGTTTTTCAACACTAACACAAGTGCGAAAAGTGGTTTTTCAACACTAACACAAGTGCGAAAAGTGGTTTTTCCACACTAATACAAGTGCAAATGTGGTTTCCTGCACCAACACAAGTGGGAAAAGTGGTTTTTCAACACTAACACTAGTGCGAAAAGTGGTTTTTCAACACTATCACAACTGCAAAAAGTGTTTTTTCCACACTAATACAAGTGCAAAAGTGGTTTCCTGCACCAACACAAGTGCGAAAAGTGGTTTTTCAACACTAACACAAGTGTGAAAAGTGGTTTTTCAACACTAACATAAGTGCGAAAAGTGTTTTTTCCACACTAATACAAGTGCAAAAGTGGTTTCCTGCACCAATACAAGTGCGAAAAGTGGTTTTTCAACACTAACACAAGTGCGAAAAGTGGTTTTTCAACACTATCACAAGTGCAAAAAGTGTTTTTTCCACACTAATACAAGTGCAAAAGTGGTTTCCTGCACCAACACAGGTGCAAAAAGTGGTTTTTCAACACTAACACAAGTGCGAAAAGTGGTTTTTCAACACTAACACAAGTGCGAAAAGTGGTTTTTCCACACTAATACAAGTGCAAAAGTGGTTTCCTGCACCAACACAAGTGCGAAAAGTGGTTTTTCAACACTAACACAAGTGGGAAAAGTGGTTTTTCAACACGAACACAAGTGCGAAAAGTGGTTTTTCAACACTAACACAAGTGCGAAAAGTGGTTTTTCAACACTAACACAAGTGCGAAAAGTGGTTTTTTCACACTAATACAAGTGCAAAAAGTGTTTTTTCCACACTAATACAAGTGCAAAAGTGGTTTCCTGCACCAACACAAGTGCGAAAAGTGGTTTTTCAACACTAACACAAGTGCGAAAAGTGGTTTTTCAACACTATCACAAGTGCAAAAAGTGTTTTTTCCACACTAATACAAGTGCAAAAGTGGTTTCCTGCACCAACACAAGTGCGAAAAGTGGTTTTTCAACACTAACACAAGTGCGAAAAGTGGTTTTTCAACACTAACACAAGCGCGAAAAGTGGTTTTTCCACACTAATACAAGTGCAAAAGTGGTTTCCTGCACAAACACAAGTGGGAAAAGTGGTTTTTCAACACTAACACAAGTGCGAAGAGTGGTTTTTCAACACTATCACAAGTGCAAAAAGTGTTTTTTCCACACTAATACAAGTGCAAAAGTGGTTTCCTGCACCAACACAAGTGCGAAAAGTGGCTTTTCAACACCAACACAAGTGCGAAAAGTGGTTTTTCAACACTAACACAAGTGCGAAAAGTGGTTTTTCAACACTAACACAAGTGCGAAAAGTGGTTTTTCCACACTAATACAAGTGCAAATGTGGTTTCCTGCACCAACACAAGTCGGAAAAGTGGTTTTTCAACACTAACACAAGTGCGAAAAGTGGTTTTTCAACACTATCACAACTGCAAAAAGTGTTTTTTCCACACTAATACAAGTGCAAAAGTGGTTTCCTGCACCAACACAAGTGCGAAAAGTGGTTTTTCAACACTAACACAAGTGCGAAAAGTGGTTTTTCAACACTAACACAAGTGCGAAAAGTGTTTTTTCCACACTAATACAAGTGCAAAAGTGGTTTCCTGCACCAATACAAGTGCGAAAAGTGGTTTTTCAACACTAACACAAGTGCGAAAAGTGGTTTTTCAACACTATCACAAGTGCAAAAAGTGTTTTTTCCACACTTATACAAGTGCAAAAGTGGTTTCCTGCACCAACACAGGTGCGAAAAGTGGTTTTTCAACACTAATACAAGTGCGAAAAGTGGTTTTTCAACACTAACACAAGTGCGAAAAGTGGTTTTTCCACACTAATACAAGTGCAAAAGTGGTTTCCTGCACCAACACAAGTGCGAAAAGTGGTTTTTCAACACTAACACAAGTGGGAAAAGTGGTTTTTCAACACGAACACAAGTGCGAAAAGTGGTTTTTCAACACTAACACAAGTGCGAAAAGTGGTTTTTCAACACTAACACAAGTGCGAAAAGTGGTTTTTTCACACTAATACAAGTGCAAAAAGTGTTTTTTCCACACTAATACAAGTGCAAAAGTGGTTTCCTGCACCAACACAAGTGCGAAAAGTGGTTTTTCAACACTAACACAAGTGCGAAAAGTGGTTTTTCAACACTATCACAAGTGCAAAAAGTGTTTTTTCCACACTAATACAAGTGCAAAAGTGGTTTCCTGCACAAACACAAGTGCGAAAAGTGGTTTTTCAACACTAACACAAGTGCGAAAAGTGGTTTTTCAACACTAACACAAGCGCAAAAGTGGTTTTTCCACACTAATACAAGTGCAAAAGTGGTTTCCTGCACTAACACAAGTGGGTAAAGTGGTTTTTCAACACTAACACAAGTGCGAAGAGTGGTTTTTCAACACTATCACAAGTGCAAAAAGTGTTTTTTCCACACTAATACAAGTGCAAAAGTGGTTTCCTGCACCAACACAAGTGCGAAAAGTGGTTTTTCAACACCAACACAAGTGCGAAAAGTGGTTTTTCAACACTAACACAAGCGTGAAAAGTATTTTTTCCACACTAATACAAGTGCAAAAGTGGTTTCCTGCACCAACACAGGTGCGAAAAGTGGTTTTTCAACACTAACACAAGTGCGAAAAGTGGTTTTTCAACACTAACACAAGTGCGAAAAGTGGTTTTTCAACACTAACACAAGTGTGAAAAGTGGTTTTTCCACACTAATACAAGTGCAAAAGTGGTTTCCTGCACCAACACAAGTGCGAAAAGTGGTTTTTCAACACTAACACAAGTGCGAAAAGTGGTTTTTCAACACTAACACAAGTGCGAAAAGTGGTTTTTCCACACTAATACAAGTGCGAAAAGTGGTTTTTCAACACTAACACAAGTGCGAAAAGTGGTTTTTTCACACTAATACAAGTGCAAAAAGTGTTTTTTCCACACTAATACAAGTGCAAATGTGGTTTCCTGCACCAACACAAGTGGGAAAAGTGGTTTTTCAACACTAACACAAGTGGAAAAGTGGTTTTTCAACACTATCACAACTGCAAAAGGTGTTTTTTTCCACACTAATACAAGTGCAAAAGTGGTTTCCTGCACCAACACAAGTGCGAAAAGTGGTTTTTCAACACCAACACAAGTGCGAAAAGTGGTTTTTCAACACTAACACAAGTGCGAAAAGTGGTTTTTCAACACTAACACAAGTGCGAAAAGTGGTTTTTTCCACACTAATACAAGTGCAAATGTGGTTTCCTGCACCAACACAAGTCGGAAAAGTGGTTTTTCAACACTAACACAAGTGCGAAAAGTGCTTTTTCAACACTATCACAACTGCAAAAAGTGTTTTTTCCACACTAATACAAGTGCAAAAGTGGTTTCCTGCACCAACACAAGTGCGAAAAGTGGTTTTTCAACACTAACACAAGTGCGAAAAGTGGTTTTTCAACACTAACACAAGTGCGAAAAGTGTTTTTTCCACACTAATACAAGTGCAAAAGTGGTTTCCTGCACCAATACAAGTGCGAAAAGTGGTTTTTCAACACTAACACAAGTGCGAAAAAGTGGTTTTTCAACACTATCACAAGTGCAAAAAGTGTTTTTTCCACACTTATACAAGTGCAAAAGTGGTTTCCTGCACCAACACAGGTGCGAAAAATGGTTTTTCAACACTAATACAAGTGCGAAAAGTGGTTTTTCAACACTAACACAAGTGCGAAAAGTGGTTTTTCCACACTAATACAAGTGCAAAAGTGGTTTCCTGCACCAACACAAGTGCGAAAAGTGGTTTTTCAACACTAACACAAGTGGGAAAAGTGGTTTTTCAACACGAACACAAGTGCGAAAAGTGGTTTTTCAACACTAACACAAGTGCGAAAAGTGGTTTTTCAACACTAACACAAGTGCGAAAAGTGGTTTTTTCACACTAATACAAGTGCAAAAAGTGTTTTTTTCCACACTAATACAAGTGCAAAAGTGGTTTCCTGCACCAACACAAGTGCGAAAAGTGGTTTTTCAACACTAACACAAGTGCGAAAAGTGGTTTTTCAACACTATCACAAGTGCAAAAAGTGTTTTTTTCCACACTGAATACAAGTGCAAAAGTGGTTTCCTGCACCAACACAAGTGCGAAAAGTGGCTTTTCAACACCAACACAAGTGCGAAAAGTGGTTTTTCAACACTAACGCAAGTGCGAAAAGTGGTTTTTTCAACACTAACACAAGTGCGAAAGTGGTTTTTCCACACTAATACAAGTGCAAATGTGGTTTCCTGCACCAACACAAGTCGGAAAAGTGGTTTTTCAACACTAACACAAGTGCGAAAAGTGGTTTTTCAACACTATCACAACTGCAAAAAGTGTTTTTTCCACACTAATACAAGTGCAAAAGTGGTTTCCTGCACCAACACAAGTGCGAAAAGTGGTTTTTCAACACTAACACAAGTGCGAAAAGTGTTTTTTCCACACTAATACAAGTGCAAAAGTGGTTTCCTGCACCAATACAAGTGCGAAAAGTGGTTTTTCAACACTAACACAAGTGCGAAAAGTGGTTTTTCAACACTATCACAAGTGCAAAAAGTGTTTTTTCCACACTTATACAAGTGCAAAAGTGGTTTCCTGCACCAACACAGGTGCGAAAAATGGTTTTTCAACACTAATACAAGTGCGAAAAGTGGTTTTTCAACACTAACACAAGTGCGAAAAGTGGTTTTTCCACACTAATACAAGTGCAAAAGTGGTTTCCTGCACCAACACAAGTGCGAAAAGTGGTTTTTCAACACTAACACAAGTGGGAAAAGTGGTTTTTCAACACGAACACAAGTGCGAAAAGTGGTTTTTCAACACTAACACAAGTGCGAAAAGTGGTTTTTCAACACTAACACAAGTGCGAAAAGTGGTTTTTTCACACTAATACAAGTGCAAAAAGTGTTTTTTCCACACTAATACAAGTGCAAAAGTGGTTTCCTGCACCAACACAAGTGCGAAAAGTGGTTTTTCAACACTAACACAAGTGCGAAAAGTGGTTTTTCAACACTATCACAAGTGCAAAAAGTGTTTTTTCCACACTAATACAAGTGCAAAAGTGGTTTCCTGCACCAACACAAGTGCGAAAAGTGGTTTTTCAACACTAACACAAGTGCGAAAAGTGGTTTTTCAACACTAACACAAGTGCGAAAAGTGGTTTTTCCACACTAATACAAGTGCAAAAGTGGTTTCCTGCACCAACACAAGTGCGAAAAGTGGTTTTTCAACACTAACACAAGTGCGAAAAGTGGTTTTTCAACACTATCACAAGTGCAAAAAGTGTTTTTTCCACACCAATACAAGTGCAAAAGTGGTTTCCTGCACCAACACAAGTGCGAAAAGTGGTTTTTCAACACTATCACAAGTGCAAAAAGTGTTTTTTCCACACTAATACAAGTGCAAAAGTGGTTTCCTGCACCAACACAAGTGCGAAAAGTGGTTTTTCAACACTAACACAAGTGCGAAAAGTGGTTTTTCAACACTAACACAAGTGCGAAAAGTGGTTTTTCCACACTAATACAAGTGCAAATGTGGTTTCCTGCACCAACACAAGTGGGAAAAGTGGTTTTTCAACACTAACACTAGTGCGAAAAGTGGTTTTTCAACACTATCACAACTGCAAAAAGTGTTTTTTCCACACTAATACAAGTGCAAAAGTGGTTTCCTGCACCAACACAAGTGCGAAAAGTGGTTTTTCAACACTAACACAAGTGTGAAAAGTGGTTTTTCAACACTAACATAAGTGCGAAAAGTGTTTTTTCCACACTAATACAAGTGCAAAAGTGGTTTCCTGCACCAATACAAGTGCGAAAAGTGGTTTTTCAACACTAACACAAGTGCGAAAAGTGGTTTTTCAACACTATCACAAGTGCAAAAAGTGTTTTTTCCACACTAATACAAGTGCAAAAGTGGTTTCCTGCACCAACACAGGTGCAAAAAGTGGTTTTTCAACACTAACACAAGTGCGAAAAGTGGTTTTTCAACACTAACACAAGTGCGAAAAGTGGTTTTTCCACACTAATACAAGTGCAAAAGTGGTTTCCTGCACCAACACAAGTGCGAAAAGTGGTTTTTCAACACTAACACAAGTGGGAAAAGTGGTTTTTCAACACGAACACAAGTGCGAAAAGTGGTTTTTCAACACTAACACAAGTGCGAAAAGTGGTTTTTCAACACTAACACAAGTGCGAAAAGTGGTTTTTTCACACTAATACAAGTGCAAAAAGTGTTTTTTCCACACTAATACAAGTGCAAAAGTGGTTTCCTGCACCAACACAAGTGCGAAAAGTGGTTTTTCAACACTAACACAAGTGCGAAAAGTGGTTTTTCAACACTATCACAAGTGCAAAAAGTGTTTTTTCCACACTAATACAAGTGCAAAAGTGGTTTCCTGCACCAACACAAGTGCGAAAAGTGGTTTTTCAACACTAACACAAGTGCGAAAAGTGGTTTTTCAACACTAACACAAGCGCGAAAAGTGGTTTTTCCACACTAATACAAGTGCAAAAGTGGTTTCCTGCACAAACACAAGTGGGAAAAGTGGTTTTTCAACACTAACACAAGTGCGAAGAGTGGTTTTTCAACACTATCACAAGTGCAAAAAGTGTTTTTTCCACACTAATACAAGTGCAAAAGTGGTTTCCTGCACCAACACAAGTGCGAAAAGTGGCTTTTCAACACCAACACAAGTGCGAAAAGTGGTTTTTCAACACTAACACAAGTGCGAAAAGTGGTTTTTCAACACTAACACAAGTGCGAAAAGTGGTTTTTCCACACTAATACAAGTGCAAATGTGGTTTCCTGCACCAACACAAGTCGGAAAAGTGGTTTTTCAACACTAACACAAGTGCGAAAAGTGGTTTTTCAACACTATCACAACTGCAAAAAGTGTTTTTTCCACACTAATACAAGTGCAAAAGTGGTTTCCTGCACCAACACAAGTGCGAAAAGTGGTTTTTCAACACTAACACAAGTGCGAAAAGTGGTTTTTCAACACTAACACAAGTGCGAAAAGTGTTTTTTCCACACTAATACAAGTGCAAAAGTGGTTTCCTGCACCAATACAAGTGCGAAAAGTGGTTTTTCAACACTAACACAAGTGCGAAAAGTGGTTTTTCAACACTATCACAAGTGCAAAAAGTGTTTTTTCCACACTTATACAAGTGCAAAAGTGGTTTCCTGCACCAACACAGGTGCGAAAAGTGGTTTTTCAACACTAATACAAGTGCGAAAAGTGGTTTTTCAACACTAACACAAGTGCGAAAAGTGGTTTTTCCACACTAATACAAGTGCAAAAGTGGTTTCCTGCACCAACACAAGTGCGAAAAGTGGTTTTTCAACACTAACACAAGTGGGAAAAGTGGTTTTTCAACACGAACACAAGTGCGAAAAGTGGTTTTTCAACACTAACACAAGTGCGAAAAGTGGTTTTTCAACACTAACACAAGTGCGAAAAGTGGTTTTTTCACACTAATACAAGTGCAAAAAGTGTTTTTTCCACACTAATACAAGTGCAAAAGTGGTTTCCTGCACCAACACAAGTGCGAAAAGTGGTTTTTCAACACTAACACAAGTGCGAAAAGTGGTTTTTCAACACTATCACAAGTGCAAAAAGTGTTTTTTCCACACTAATACAAGTGCAAAAGTGGTTTCCTGCACAAACACAAGTGCGAAAAGTGGTTTTTCAACACTAACACAAGTGCGAAAAGTGGTTTTTCAACACTAACACAAGCGCAAAAGTGGTTTTTCCACACTAATACAAGTGCAAAAGTGGTTTCCTGCACTAACACAAGTGGGTAAAGTGGTTTTTCAACACTAACACAAGTGCGAAGAGTGGTTTTTCAACACTATCACAAGTGCAAAAAGTGTTTTTTCCACACTAATACAAGTGCAAAAGTGGTTTCCTGCACCAACACAAGTGCGAAAAGTGGTTTTTCAACACCAACACAAGTGCGAAAAGTGGTTTTTCAACACTAACACAAGCGTGAAAAGTATTTTTTCCACACTAATACAAGTGCAAAAGTGGTTTCCTGCACCAACACAGGTGCGAAAAGTGGTTTTTCAACACTAACACAAGTGCGAAAAGTGGTTTTTCAACACTAACACAAGTGCGAAAAGTGGTTTTTCAACACTAACACAAGTGTGAAAAGTGGTTTTTCCACACTAATACAAGTGCAAAAGTGGTTTCCTGCACCAACACAAGTGCGAAAAGTGGTTTTTCAACACTAACACAAGTGCGAAAAGTGGTTTTTCAACACTAACACAAGTGCGAAAAGTGGTTTTTCCACACTAATACAAGTGCGAAAAGTGGTTTTTCAACACTAACACAAGTGCGAAAAGTGGTTTTTTCACACTAATACAAGTGCAAAAAGTGTTTTTTCCACACTAATACAAGTGCAAATGTGGTTTCCTGCACCAACACAAGTGGGAAAAGTGGTTTTTCAACACTAACACAAGTGGGAAAAGTGGTTTTTCAACACTATCACAACTGCAAAAGGTGTTTTTTCCACACTAATACAAGTGCAAAAGTGGTTTCCTGCACCAACACAAGTGCGAAAAGTGGTTTTTCAACACCAACACAAGTGCGAAAAGTGGTTTTTCAACACTAACACAAGTGCGAAAAGTGGTTTTTCAACACTAACACAAGTGCGAAAAGTGGTTTTTCCACACTAATACAAGTGCAAATGTGGTTTCCTGCACCAACACAAGTCGGAAAAGTGGTTTTTCAACACTAACACAAGTGCGAAAAGTGCTTTTTCAACACTATCACAACTGCAAAAAGTGTTTTTTCCACACTAATACAAGTGCAAAAGTGGTTTCCTGCACCAACACAAGTGCGAAAAGTGGTTTTTCAACACTAACACAAGTGCGAAAAGTGGTTTTTCAACACTAACACAAGTGCGAAAAGTGTTTTTTCCACACTAATACAAGTGCAAAAGTGGTTTCCTGCACCAATACAAGTGCGAAAAGTGGTTTTTCAACACTAACACAAGTGCGAAAAGTGGTTTTTCAACACTATCACAAGTGCAAAAAGTGTTTTTTCCACACTTATACAAGTGCAAAAGTGGTTTCCTGCACCAACACAGGTGCGAAAAATGGTTTTTCAACACTAATACAAGTGCGAAAAGTGGTTTTTCAACACTAACACAAGTGCGAAAAGTGGTTTTTCCACACTAATACAAGTGCAAAAGTGGTTTCCTGCACCAACACAAGTGCGAAAAGTGGTTTTTCAACACTAACACAAGTGGGAAAAGTGGTTTTTCAACACGAACACAAGTGCGAAAAGTGGTTTTTCAACACTAACACAAGTGCGAAAAGTGGTTTTTCAACACTAACACAAGTGCGAAAAGTGGTTTTTTCACACTAATACAAGTGCAAAAAGTGTTTTTTCCACACTAATACAAGTGCAAAAGTGGTTTCCTGCACCAACACAAGTGCGAAAAGTGGTTTTTCAACACTAACACAAGTGCGAAAAGTGGTTTTTCAACACTATCACAAGTGCAAAAAGTGTTTTTTCCACACTAATACAAGTGCAAAAGTGGTTTCCTGCACCAACACAAGTGCGAAAAGTGGTTTTTCAACACTAACACAAGTGCGAAAAGTGGTTTTTCAACACTAACACAAGTGCGAAAAGTGGTTTTTCCACACTAATACAAGTGCAAAAGTGGTTTCCTGCACCAACACAAGTGCGAAAAGTGGTTTTTCAACACTAACACAAGTGCGAAAAGTGGTTTTTCAACACTATCACAAGTGCAAAAAGTGTTTTTTCCACACCAATACAAGTGCAAAAGTGGTTTCCTGCACCAACACAAGTGCGAAAAGTGGTTTTTCAACACTAACACAAGTGCAAAAAGTGTTTTTTCCACACTAATACAAGTGCAAAAGTGGTTTCCTGCACCAACACAAGTGCGAAAAGTGGTTTTTCAACACTAACACAAGTGCGAAAAGTGGTTTTTCAACACTAACACAAGTGCGAAAAGTGGTTTTTCCACACTAATACAAGTGCAAATGTGGTTTCCTGCACCAACACAAGTGGGAAAAGTGGTTTTTCAACACTAACACTAGTGCGAAAAGTGGTTTTTCAACACTATCACAACTGCAAAAAGTGTTTTTTCCACACTAATACAAGTGCAAAAGTGGTTTCCTGCACCAACACAAGTGCGAAAAGTGGTTTTTCAACACTAACACAAGTGTGAAAAGTGGTTTTTCAACACTAACATAAGTGCGAAAAGTGTTTTTTCCACACTAATACAAGTGCAAAAGTGGTTTCCTGCACCAATACAAGTGCGAAAAGTGGTTTTTCAACACTAACACAAGTGCGAAAAGTGGTTTTTCAACACTATCACAAGTGCAAAAAGTGTTTTTTCCACACTAATACAAGTGCAAAAGTGGTTTCCTGCACCAACACAGGTGCAAAAAGTGGTTTTTCAACACTAACACAAGTGCGAAAAGTGGTTTTTCAACACTAACACAAGTGCGAAAAGTGGTTTTTCCACACTAATACAAGTGCAAAAGTGGTTTCCTGCACCAACACAAGTGCGAAAAGTGGTTTTTCAACACTAACACAAGTGGGAAAAGTGGTTTTTCAACACGAACACAAGTGCGAAAAGTGGTTTTTCAACACTAACACAAGTGCGAAAAGTGGTTTTTCAACACTAACACAAGTGCGAAAAGTGGTTTTTTCACACTAATACAAGTGCAAAAAGTGTTTTTTCCACACTAATACAAGTGCAAAAGTGGTTTCCTGCACCAACACAAGTGCGAAAAGTGGTTTTTCAACACTAACACAAGTGCGAAAAGTGGTTTTTCAACACTATCACAAGTGCAAAAAGTGTTTTTTCCACACTAATACAAGTGGAAAAGTGGTTTCCTGCACCAACACAAGTGCGAAAAGTGGTTTTTCAACACTAACACAAGTGCGAAAAGTGGTTTTTCAACACTAACACAAGCGCGAAAAGTGGTTTTTCCACACTAATACAAGTGCAAAAGTGGTTTCCTGCACAAACACAAGTGGGAAAAGTGGTTTTTCAACACTAACACAAGTGCGAAGAGTGGTTTTTCAACACTATCACAAGTGCAAAAAGTGTTTTTTCCACACTAATACAAGTGCAAAAGTGGTTTCCTGCACCAACACAAGTGCGAAAAGTGGCTTTTCAACACCAACACAAGTGCGAAAAGTGGTTTTTCAACACTAACACAAGTGCGAAAAGTGGTTTTTCAACACTAACACAAGTGCGAAAAGTGGTTTTTCCACACTAATACAAGTGCAAATGTGGTTTCCTGCACCAACACAAGTCGGAAAAGTGGTTTTTCAACACTAACACAAGTGCGAAAAGTGGTTTTTCAACACTATCACAACTGCAAAAAGTGTTTTTTCCACACTAATACAAGTGCAAAAGTGGTTTCCTGCACCAACACAAGTGCGAAAAGTGGTTTTTCAACACTAACACAAGTGCGAAAAGTGGTTTTTCAACACTAACACAAGTGCGAAAAGTGTTTTTTCCACACTAATACAAGTGCAAAAGTGGTTTCCTGCACCAATACAAGTGCGAAAAGTGGTTTTTCAACACTAACACAAGTGCGAAAAGTGGTTTTTCAACACTATCACAAGTGCAAAAAGTGTTTTTTCCACACTTATACAAGTGCAAAAGTGGTTTCCTGCACCAACACAGGTGCGAAAAGTGGTTTTTCAACACTAATACAAGTGCGAAAAGTGGTTTTTCAACACTAACACAAGTGCGAAAAGTGGTTTTTCCACACTAATACAAGTGCAAAAGTGGTTTCCTGCACCAACACAAGTGCGAAAAGTGGTTTTTCAACACTAACACAAGTGGGAAAAGTGGTTTTTCAACACGAACACAAGTGCGAAAAGTGGTTTTTCAACACTAACACAAGTGCGAAAAGTGGTTTTTCAACACTAACACAAGTGCGAAAAGTGGTTTTTTCACACTAATACAAGTGCAAAAAGTGTTTTTTCCACACTAATACAAGTGCAAAAGTGGTTTCCTGCACCAACACAAGTGCGAAAAGTGGTTTTTCAACACTAACACAAGTGCGAAAAGTGGTTTTTCAACACTATCACAAGTGCAAAAAGTGTTTTTTCCACACTAATACAAGTGCAAAAGTGGTTTCCTGCACAAACACAAGTGCGAAAAGTGGTTTTTCAACACTAACACAAGTGCGAAAAGTGGTTTTTCAACACTAACACAAGCGCAAAAGTGGTTTTTCCACACTAATACAAGTGCAAAAGTGGTTTCCTGCACTAACACAAGTGGGTAAAGTGGTTTTTCAACACTAACACAAGTGCGAAGAGTGGTTTTTCAACACTATCACAAGTGCAAAAAGTGTTTTTTCCACACTAATACAAGTGCAAAAGTGGTTTCCTGCACCAACACAAGTGCGAAAAGTGGTTTTTCAACACCAACACAAGTGCGAAAAGTGGTTTTTCAACACTAACACAAGCGTGAAAAGTATTTTTTCCACACTAATACAAGTGCAAAAGTGGTTTCCTGCACCAACACAGGTGCGAAAAGTGGTTTTTCAACACTAACACAAGTGCGAAAAGTGGTTTTTCAACACTAACACAAGTGCGAAAAGTGGTTTTTCAACACTAACACAAGTGTGAAAAGTGGTTTTTCCACACTAATACAAGTGCAAAAGTGGTTTCCTGCACCAACACAAGTGCGAAAAGTGGTTTTTCAACACTAACACAAGTGCGAAAAGTGGTTTTTCAACACTAACACAAGTGCGAAAAGTGGTTTTTCCACACTAATACAAGTGCGAAAAGTGGTTTTTCAACACTAACACAAGTGCGAAAAGTGGTTTTTTCACACTAATACAAGTGCAAAAAGTGTTTTTTCCACACTAATACAAGTGCAAATGTGGTTTCCTGCACCAACACAAGTGGGAAAAGTGGTTTTTCAACACTAACACAAGTGGGAAAAGTGGTTTTTCAACACTATCACAACTGCAAAAGGTGTTTTTTCCACACTAATACAAGTGCAAAAGTGGTTTCCTGCACCAACACAAGTGCGAAAAGTGGTTTTTCAACACTAACACAAGTGCGAAAAGTGGTTTTTCAACACTAACACAAGTGCGAAAAGTGGTTTTTCAACACTAACACAAGTGCGAAAAGTGGTTTTTCCACACTAATACAAGTGCAAATGTGGTTTCCTGCACCAACACAAGTCGGAAAAGTGGTTTTTCAACACTAACACAAGTGCGAAAAGTGGTTTTTCAACACTATCACAACTGCAAAAAGTGTTTTTTCCACACTAATACAAGTGCAAAAGTGGTTTCCTGCACCAACACAAGTGCGAAAAGTGGTTTTTCAACACTAACACAAGTACGAAAAGTGGTTTTTCAACACTAACACAAGTGCGAAAAGTGTTTTTTCCACACTAATACAAGTGCAAAAGTGGTTTCCTGCACCAATACAAGTGCGAAAAGTGGTTTTTCAACACTAACACAAGTGCGAAAAGTGGTTTTTCAACACTATCACAAGTGCAAAAAGTGTTTTTTCCACACTTATACAAGTGCAAAAGTGGTTTCCTGCACCAACACAGGTGCGAAAAGTGGTTTTTCAACACTAATACAAGTGCGAAAAGTGGTTTTTCAACACTAACACAAGTGCGAAAAGTGGTTTTTCCACACTAATACAAGTGCAAAAGTGGTTTCCTGCACCAACACAAGTGCGAAAAGTGGTTTTTCAACACTAACACAAGTGGGAAAAGTGGTTTTTCAACACGAACACAAGTGCGAAAAGTGGTTTTTCAACACTAACACAAGTGCGAAAAGTGGTTTTTCAACACTAACACAAGTGCGAAAAGTGGTTTTTTCACACTAATACAAGTGCAAAAAGTGTTTTTTCCACACTAATACAAGTGCAAAAGTGGTTTCCTGCACCAACACAAGTGCGAAAAGTGGTTTTTCAACACTAACACAAGTGCGAAAAGTGGTTTTTCAACACTATCACAAGTGCAAAAAGTGTTTTTTCCACACTAATACAAGTGCAAAAGTGGTTTCCTGCACAAACACAAGTGCGAAAAGTGGTTTTTCAACACTAACACAAGTGCGAAAAGTGGTTTTTCAACACTAACACAAGCGCAAAAGTGGTTTTTCCACACTAATACAAGTGCAAAAGTGGTTTCCTGCACTAACACAAGTGGGTAAAGTGGTTTTTCAACACTAACACAAGTGCGAAGAGTGGTTTTTCAACACTATCACAAGTGCAAAAAGTGTTTTTTCCACACTAATACAAGTGCAAAAGTGGTTTCCTGCACCAACACAAGTGCGAAAAGTGGTTTTTCAACACCAACACAAGTGCGAAAAGTGGTTTTTCAACACTAACACAAGCGTGAAAAGTATTTTTTCCACACTAATACAAGTGCAAAAGTGGTTTCCTGCACCAACACAGGTGCGAAAAGTGGTTTTTCAACACTAACACAAGTGCGAAAAGTGGTTTTTCAACACTAACACAAGTGCGAAAAGTGGTTTTTCAACACTAACACAAGTGTGAAAAGTGGTTTTTCCACACTAATACAAGTGCAAAAGTGGTTTCCTGCACCAACACAAGTGCGAAAAGTGGTTTTTCAACACTAACACAAGTGCGAAAAGTGGTTTTTCAACACTAACACAAGTGCGAAAAGTGGTTTTTCCACACTAATACAAGTGCGAAAAGTGGTTTTTCAACACTAACACAAGTGCGAAAAGTGGTTTTTTCACACTAATACAAGTGCAAAAAGTGTTTTTTCCACACTAATACAAGTGCAAATGTGGTTTCCTGCACCAACACAAGTGGGAAAAGTGGTTTTTCAACACTAACACAAGTGGGAAAAGTGGTTTTTCAACACTATCACAACTGCAAAAGGTGTTTTTTCCACACTAATACAAGTGCAAAAGTGGTTTCCTGCACCAACACAAGTGCGAAAAGTGGTTTTTCAACACTAACACAAGTGCGAAAAGTGGTTTTTCAACACTAACACAAGTGCGAAAAGTGTTTTTTCCACACTAATACAAGGGCAAAAGTGGTTTCCTGCACCAATACAAGTGTGAAAAGTGGTTTTTCAACACTAACACAAGTGCGAAAAGTGGTTTTTCAACACTATCACAAGTGCAAAAAGTGTTTTTTCCACACTAATACAAGTGCAAAAGTGGTTTCCTGCACCAACACAGGTGCGAAAAGTGGTTTTTCAACACTAACACAAGTGCGAAAAGTGGTTTTTCAACACTAACACAAGTGCGAAAAGTGGTTTTTCCACACTAATACAAGTGCAAAAGTGGTTTCCTGCACCAACACAAGTGCGAAAAGTGGTTTTTCAACACTAACACAAGTGGGAAAAGTGGTTTTTCAACATGAACACAAGTGCGAAAAGTGGTTTTTCAACACTAACACAAGTGCGAAAAGTGGTTTTTCAACACTAACACAAGTGCGAAAAGTGGTTTTTTCACACTAATACAAGTGCAAAAAGTGTTTTTTCCACACTAATACAAGTGCAAAAGTGGTTTCCTGCACCAACACAAGTGCGAAAAGTGGTTTTTCAACACTAACACAAGTGCGAAAAGTGGTTTTTCAACACTATCACAAGTGCAAAAAGTGTTTTTTCCACACTAATACAAGTGCAAAAGTGGTTTCCTGCACCAACACAAGTGCGAAAAGTGGTTTTTCAACACTAACACAAGTGCGAAAAGTGGTTTTTCAACACTAACACAAGCGCAAAAGTGGTTTTTCCACACTAATACAAGTGCAAAAGTGGTTTCCTGCACTAACACAAGTGGGAAAAGTGGTTTTTCAACACTAACACAAGTGCGAAGAGTGGTTTTTCAACACTATCACAAGTGCAAAAAGTGTTTTTTCCACACTAATACAAGTGCAAATGTGGTTTCCTGCACCAACACAAGTGCGAAAAGTGGTTTTTCAACACCAACACAAGTGCGAAAAGTGGTTTTTCAACACTAACACAAGCGCGAAAAGTATTTTTTCCACACTAATACAAGTGCAAAAGTGGTTTCCTGCACCAACACAGGTGCGAAAAGTGGTTTTTCAACACTAACACAAGTGCGAAAAGTGGTTTTTCAACACTAACACAAGTGCGAAAAGTGGTTTTTCAACACTAACACAAGTGTGAAAAGTGGTTTTTCCACACTAATACAAGTGCAAAAGTGGTTTCCTGCACCAACACAAGTGCGAAAAGTGGTTTTTCAACACTAACACAAGTGCGAAAAGTGGTTTTTCAACACTAACACAAGTGCGAAAAGTGGTTTTTCCACACTAATACAAGTGCGAAAAGTGGTTTTTCAACACTAACACAAGTGCGAAAAGTGGTTTTTTCACACTAATACAAGTGCAAAAAGTGTTTTTTCCACACTAATACAAGTGCAAATGTGGTTTCCTGCACCAACTCAAGTGGGAAAAGTGGTTTTTCAACACTAACACAAGTGGGAAAAGTGGTTTTTCAACACTATCACAACTGCAAAAGGTGTTTTTTCCACACTAATACAAGTGCAAAAGTGGTTTCCTGCACCAACACAAGTGCGAAAAGTGGTTTTTCAACACTAACACAAGTGCGAAAAGTGGTTTTTCAACACTAACACAAGTGCGAAAAGTGTTTTTTCCACACTAATACAAGTGCAAAAGTGGTTTCCTGCACCAATACAAGTGTGAAAAGTGGTTTTTCAACACTAACACAAGTGCGAAAAGTGGTTTTTCAACACTATCACAAGTGCAAAAAGTGTTTTTTCCACACTAATACAAGTGCAAAAGTGGTTTCCTGCACCAACACAGGTGCGAAAAGTGGTTTTTCAACACTAACACAAGTGCGAAAAGTGGTTTTTCAACACTAACACAAGTGCGAAAAGTGGTTTTTCCACACTAATACAAGTGCAAAAGTGGTTTCCTGCACCAACACAAGTGCGAAAAGTGGTTTTTCAACACTAACACAAGTGGGAAAAGTGGTTTTTCAACACGAACACAAGTGCGAAAAGTGGTTTTTCAACACTAACACAAGTGCGAAAAGTGGTTTTTCAACACTAACACAAGTGCGAAAAGTGGTTTTTTCACACTAATACAAGTGCAAAAAGTGTTTTTTCCACACTAATACAAGTGCAAAAGTGGTTTCCTGCACCAACACAAGTGCGAAAAGTGGTTTTTCAACACTAACACAAGTGCGAAAAGTGGTTTTTCAACACTATCACAAGTGCAAAAAGTGTTTTTTCCACACTAATACAAGTGCAAAAGTGGTTTCCTGCACCAACACAAGTGCGAAAAGTGGTTTTTCAACACTAACACAAGTGCGAAAAGTGGTTTTTCAACACTATCACAAGTGCAAAAACTGTTTTTTCCACACTAATACAAGTGCAAGAGTGGTTTCCTGCACCAACACAAGTGCGAAAAGTGGTTTTTCAACACTAACACAAGTGCGAAAAGTGGTTTTTCAACACTATAACAAGTGCAAAAAGTGTTTTTTCCACACTAATACAAGTGCAAGAGTGGTTTCCTGCACCAACACAAGTGCGAAAAGTGATTTTTCAACACTAACACAAGTGCGAAAAGTGGTTTTTCAACACTATAACAAGTGCAAAAAGTGTTTTTTCCACACTAATACAAGTGCAAGAGTGGTTTCCTGCACAAACACAAGTGCGAAAAGTGGTTTTTCAACACTAACACAAGTGCAAAAAGTGGTTTTTCAACACTAACACAAGTGCGAAAAGTGGTTTTTCCACATTAATACAAGTGCAAAAGTGGTTTCCTGCACCAACACAAGTGCGAAAAGTGGTTTTTCAACACTAACACAAGTGCGAAAAGTGGTTTTTCCACACTAATACAAGTGCAAAAGTGGTTTCCTGCACCAACACAAGTGCGAAAAGTGGTTTTTCAACACTAACACAAGTGCGAAAAGTGGTTTTTCAACACTATCACAAGTGCAAAAAGTGTTTTTTCCACACCAATACAAGTGCAAAAGTGGTTTCCTGCACCAACACAAGTGCGAAAAGTGGTTTTTCAACACTAACACAAGTGCGAAAAGTGGTTTTTCAACACTAACACAAGTGCGAAAAGTGGTTTTTCAACACTATCACAAGTGCAAAAAGTGTTTTTTCCACACTAATACGAGTGAAAAAGTGGTTTCCTGCACCAACACAAGTGCGAAAAGTGGTTTTTCAACACTAACACAAGTGCGAAAAGTATTTTTTCCACACTAATACAAGTGCAAAAGTGGTTTCCTGCACCAACACAAGTGCGAAAAGTGGTTTTTCAACACTATCACAAGTGCAAAAAGTGTTTTTTCCACACTAATACAAGTGCAAAAGTGGTTTCCTGCACCAACACAAGTGCGAAAAGTGGTTTTTCAACACTAACACAAGTGCGAAAAGTGGTTTTTCAACACTAACACAAGTGCGAAAAGTGGTTTTTCCACACTAATACAAGTGCAAATGTGGTTTCCTGCACCAACACAAGTGGGAAAAGTGGTTTTTCAACACTAACACTAGTGCGAAAAGTGGTTTTTCAACACTATCACAACTGCAAAAAGTGTTTTTTCCACACTAATACAAGTGCAAAAGTGGTTTCCTGCACCAACACAAGTGCGAAAAGTGGTTTTTCAACACTAACACAAGTGCGAAAAGTGGTTTTTCAACACTAACATAAGTGCGAAAAGTGTTTTTTCCACACTAATACAAGTGCAAAAGTGGTTTCCTGCACCAATACAAGTGCGAAAAGTGGTTTTTCAACACTAACACAAGTGCGAAAAGTGGTTTTTCAACACTATCACAAGTGCAAAAAATGTTTTTTCCACACTAATACAAGTGCAAAAGTGGTTTCCTGCACCAACACAGGTGCGAAAAGTGGTTTTTCAACACTAACACAAGTGCGAAAAGTGGTTTTTCAACACTATCACAAGTGCAAAAAGTGTTTTTTCCACACTAATACAAGTGCAAAAGTGGTTTCCTGCACCAACACAGGTGCGAAAAGTGGTTTTTCAACACTAACACAAGTGCGAAAAGTGGTTTTTCAACACTATCACAAGTGCAAAAAGTGTTTTTTCCACACTAATACAAGTGCAAAAGTGGTTTCCTGCACCAACACAAGTGCGAAAAGTGGTTTTTCAACACTAACACAAGTGCGAAAAGTGGTTTTTCAACACTATCACAAGTGCAAAAACTGTTTTTTCCACACTAATACAAGTGCAAGAGTGGTTTCCTGCACCAACACAAGTGCGAAAAGTGGTTTTTCAACACTAACACAAGTGCGAAAAGTGGTTTTTCAACACTATAACAAGTGCAAAAAGTGTTTTTTCCACACTAATACAAGTGCAAGAGTGGTTTCCTGCACCAACACAAGTGCGAAAAGTGGTTTTTCAACACTAACACAAGTGCGAAAAGTGGTTTTTCAACACTATAACAAGTGCAAAAAGTGTTTTTTCCACACTAATACAAGTGCAAGAGTGGTTTCCTGCACAAACACAAGTGCGAAAAGTGGTTTTTCAACACTAACACAAGTGCAAAAAGTGGTTTTTCAACACTAACACAAGTGCGAAAAGTGGTTTTTCCACATTAATACAAGTGCAAAAGTGGTTTCCTGCACCAACACAAGTGCGAAAAGTGGTTTTTCAACACTAACACAAGTGCGAAAAGTGGTTTTTCCACACTAATACAAGTGCAAAAGTGGTTTCCTGCACCAACACAAGTGCGAAAAGTGGTTTTTCAACACTAACACAAGTGCGAAAAGTGGTTTTTCAACACTATCACAAGTGCAAAAAGTGTTTTTTCCACACCAATACAAGTGCAAAAGTGGTTTCCTGCACCAACACAAGTGCGAAAAGTGGTTTTTCAACACTAACACAAGTGCGAAAAGTGGTTTTTCAACACTAACACAAGTGCGAAAAGTGGTTTTTCAACACTATCACAAGTGCAAAAAGTGTTTTTTCCACACTAATACAAGTGAAAAAGTGGTTTCCTGCACCAACACAAGTGCGAAAAGTGGTTTTTCAACACTAACACAAGTGCGAAAAGTATTTTTTCCACACTAATACAAGTGCAAAAGTGGTTTCCTGCACCAACACAAGTGCGAAAAGTGGTTTTTCAACACTATCACAAGTGCAAAAAGTGTTTTTTCCACACTAATACAAGTGCAAAAGTGGTTTCCTGCACCAACACAAGTGCGAAAAGTGGTTTTTCAACACTAACACAAGTGCGAAAAGTGGTTTTTCAACACTAACACAAGTGCGAAAAGTGGTTTTTCCACACTAATACAAGTGCAAATGTGGTTTCCTGCACCAACACAAGTGGGAAAAGTGGTTTTTCAACACTAACACTAGTGCGAAAAGTGGTTTTTCAACACTATCACAACTGCAAAAAGTGTTTTTTCCACACTAATACAAGTGCAAAAGTGGTTTCCTGCACCAACACAAGTGCGAAAAGTGGTTTTTCAACACTAACACAAGTGCGAAAAGTGGTTTTTCAACACTAACATAAGTGCGAAAAGTGTTTTTTCCACACTAATACAAGTGCAAAAGTGGTTTCCTGCACCAATACAAGTGCGAAAAGTGGTTTTTCAACAATAACACAAGTGCGAAAAGTGGTTTTTCAACACTATCACAAGTGCAAAAAGTGTTTTTTCCACACTAATACAAGTGCAAAAGTGGTTTCCTGCACCAACACAGGTGTGAAAAGTGGTTTTTCAACACTAACACAAGTGCGAAAAGTGGTTTTTCAACACTAACACAAGTGCGAAAAGTGGTTTTTCCACACTAATACAAGTGCAAAAGTGGTTTCCTGCACCAACACAAGTGCGAAAAGTGGTTTTTCAACACTAACACAAGTGGGAAAAGTGGTTTTTCAACACGAACACAAATGCGAAAAGTGGTTTTTGAACACTAACACAAGTGCGAAAAGTGGTTTTTCAACACTAACACAAGTGCGAAAAGTGGTTTTTTCACACTAATACAAGTGCAAAAAGTGTTTTTTCCACACTAATACAAGTGCAAAAGTGGTTTCCTGCACCAACACAAGTGCGAAAAGTGGTTTTTCAACACTAACACAAGTGCGAAAAGTGGTTTTTCAACACTATCACAAGTGCAAAAAGTGTTTTTTCCACACTAATACAAGTGCAAAAGTGGTTTCCTGCACCAACACAAGTGCGAAAAGTGGTTTTTCAACACTAACACAAGTGCGAAAAGTGGTTTTTCAACACTAACACAAGCGCGAAAAGTGGTTTTTCCACACTAATACAAGTGCAAAAGTGGTTTCCTGCACTAACACAAGTGGGAAAAGTGGTTTTTCAACACTAACACAAGTGCGAAGAGTGGTTTTTCAACACTATCACAAGTGCAAAAAGTGTTTTTTCCACACTAATACAAGTGCAAAAGTGGTTTCCTGCACCAACACAAGTGCGAAAAGTGGCTTTTCAACACCAACACAAGTGCGAAAAGTGGTTTTTCAACACTAACACAAGTGCGAAAAGTGGTTTTTCAACACTAACACAAGTGCGAAAAGTGGTTTTTCCACACTAATACAAGTGCAAATGTGGTTTCCTGCACCAACACAAGTCGGAAATGTGGTTTTTCAACACTAACACAAGTGCGAAAAGTGGTTTTTCAACACTATCACAACTGCAAAAAGTGTTTTTTCCACACTAATACAAGTGCAAAAGTGGTTTCCTGCACCAACACAAGTGCGAAAAGTGGTTTTTCAACACTAACACAAGTGCGAAAAGTGGTTTTTCAACACTAACACAAGTGCGAAAAGTGTTTTTTCCACACTAATACAAGTGCAAAAGTGGTTTCCTGCACCAATACAAGTGCGAAAAGTGGTTTTTCAACACTAACACAAGTGCGAAAAGTGGTTTTTCAACACTATCACAAGTGCAAAAAGTGTTTTTTCCACACTTATACAAGTGCAAAAGTGGTTTCCTGCACCAACACAGGTGCGAAAAGTGGTTTTTCAACACTAATACAAGTGCGAGAAGTGGTTTTTCAACACTAACACAAGTGCGAAAAGTGGTTTTTCCACACTAATACAAGTGCAAAAGTGGTTTCCTGCACCAACACAAGTGCGAAAAGTGGTTTTTCAACACTAACACAAGTGGGAAAAGTGGTTTTTCAACACGAACACAAGTGCGAAAAGTGGTTTTTCAACACTAACACAAGTGCGAAAAGTGGTTTTTCAACACTAACACAAGTGCGAAAAGTGGTTTTTTCACACTAATACAAGTGCAAAAAGTGTTTTTTCCACACTAATACAAGTGCAAAAGTGGTTTCCTGCACCAACACAAGTGCGAAAAGTGGTTTTTCAACACTAACACAAGTGCGAAAAGTGGTTTTTCAACACTATCACAAGTGCAAAAAGTGTTTTTTCCACACTAATACAAGTGCAAAAGTGGTTTCCTGCACCAACACAAGTGCGAAAAGTGGTTTTTCAACACTAACACAAGTGCGAAAAGTGGTTTTTCAACACTATCACAAGTGCAAAAACTGTTTTTTCCACACTAATACAAGTGCAAGAGTGGTTTCCTGCACCAACACAAGTGCGAAAAGTGGTTTTTCAACACTAACACAAGTGCGAAAAGTGGTTTTTCAACACTATAACAAGTGCAAAAAGTGTTTTTTCCACACTAATACAAGTGCAAGAGTGGTTTCCTGCACCAACACAAGTGCGAAAAGTGATTTTTCAACACTAACACAAGTGCGAAAAGTGGTTTTTCAACACTATAACAAGTGCAAAAAGTGTTTTTTCACTACAGGCAAGGTGGTTTCATACAAAGTGCGAAAGTGGTTTTCTGCTAACACAAGTGCAAAAGTGGTTTTTCAACACTAACACAAGTGCGAAAAGTGGTTTTTCCACATTAATACAGTGCAAAAGTGGTTTCCTGCACCAACACAAGTGCGAAAAGTGGTTTTTCACACAAGTGCGAAAGTGGTTTTCCACACTAATACAAGTGCAAAAGTGGTTTCCTGCACCAACACAAGTGCGAAAAGTGGTTTTTCAACACTAACACAAGTGCGAAAAGTGGTTTTTCAACACTATCACAAGTGCAAAAAGTGTTTTTTCCACACCAATACAAGTGCAAAAGTGGTTTCCTGCACCAACACAAGTGCGAAAAGTGGTTTTTCAACACTAACACAAGTGCGAAAAGTGGTTTTTCAACACTAACACAAGTCCGAAAAGTGGTTTTTCAACACTATCACAAGTGCAAAAAGTGTTTTTTCCACGCTAATACGAGTGAAAAAGTGGTTTCCTGCACCAACACAAGTGCGAAAAGTGGTTTTTCAACACTAACACAAGTGCGAAAAGTATTTTTTCCACACTAATACAAGTGCAAAAGTGGTTTCCTGCACCAACACAAGTGCGAAAAGTGGTTTTTCAACACTATCACAAGTGCAAAAAGTGTTTTTTCCACACTAATACAAGTGCAAAAGTGGTTTCCTGCACCAACACAAGTGCGAAAAGTGGTTTTTCAACACTAACACAAGTGCGAAAAGTGGTTTTTCAACACTAACACAAGTGCGAAAAGTGGTTTTTCCACACTAATACAAGTGCAAATGTGGTTTCCTGCACCAACACAAGTGGGAAAAGTGGTTTTTCAACACTAACACTAGTGCGAAAAGTGGTTTTTCAACACTATCACAACTGCAAAAAGTGTTTTTTCCACACTAATACAAGTGCAAAAGTGGTTTCCTGCACCAACACAAGTGCGAAAAGTGGTTTTTCAACACTAACACAAGTGCGAAAAGTGGTTTTTCAACACTAACATAAGTGCGAAAAGTGTTTTTTCCACACTAATACAAGTGCAAAAGTGGTTTCCTGCATCAATACAAGTGCGAAAAGTGGTTTTTCAACACTAACACAAGTGCGAAAAGTGGTTTTTCAACACTATCACAAGTGCAAAAAGTGTTTTTTCCACACTAATACAAGTGCAAAAGTGGTTTCCTGCACCAACACAGGTGCGAAAAGTGGTTTTTCAACACTAACACAAGTGCGAAAAGTGGTTTTTCAACACTATCACAAGTGCAAAAAGTGTTTTTTCCACACTAATACAAGTGCAAAAGTGGTTTCCTGCACCAACACAGGTGCGAAAAGTGGTTTTTCAACACTAACACAAGTGCGAAAAGTGGTTTTTCAACACTATCACAAGTGCAAAAAGTGTTTTTTCCACACTAATACAAGTGCAAAAGTGGTTTCCTGCACCAACACAAGTGCGAAAAGTGGTTTTTCAACACTAACACAAGTGCGAAAAGTGGTTTTTCAACACTATCACAAGTGCAAAAACTGTTTTTTCCACACTAATACAAGTGCAAGAGTGGTTTCCTGCACCAACACAAGTGCGAAAAGTGGTTTTTCAACACTAACACAAGTGCGAAAAGTGGTTTTTCAACACTATAACAAGTGCAAAAAGTGTTTTTTCCACACTAATACAAGTGCAAGAGTGGTTTCCTGCACCAACACAAGTGCGAAAAGTGGTTTTTCAACACTAACACAAGTGCGAAAAGTGGTTTTTCAACACTATAACAAGTGCAAAAAGTGTTTTTTCCACACTAATACAAGTGCAAGAGTGGTTTCCTGCACAAACACAAGTGCGAAAAGTGGTTTTTCAACACTAACACAAGTGCAAAAAGTGGTTTTTCAACACTAACACAAGTGCGAAAAGTGGTTTTTCCACATTAATACAAGTGCAAAAGTGGTTTCCTGCACCAACACAAGTGCGAAAAGTGGTTTTTCAACACTAACACAAGTGCGAAAAGTGGTTTTTCCACACTAATACAAGTGCAAAAGTGGTTTCCTGCACCAACACAAGTGCGAAAAGTGGTTTTTCAACACTAACACAAGTGCGAAAAGTGGTTTTTCAACACTATCACAAGTGCAAAAAGTGTTTTTTCCACACCAATACAAGTGCAAAAGTGGTTTCCTGCACCAACACAAGTGCGAAAAGTGGTTTTTCAACACTAACACAAGTGCGAAAAGTGGTTTTTCAACACTAACACAAGTGCGAAAAGTGGTTTTTCAACACTATCACAAGTGCAAAAAGTGTTTTTTCCACACTAATACAAGTGAAAAAGTGGTTTCCTGCACCAACACAAGTGCGAAAAGTGGTTTTTCAACACTAACACAAGTGCGAAAAGTATTTTTTCCACACTAATACAAGTGCAAAAGTGGTTTCCTGCACCAACACAAGTGCGAAAAGTGGTTTTTCAACACTATCACAAGTGCAAAAAGTGTTTTTTCCACACTAATACAAGTGCAAAAGTGGTTTCCTGCACCAACACAAGTGCGAAAAGTGGTTTTTCAACACTAACACAAGTGCGAAAAGTGGTTTTTCAACACTAACACAAGTGCGAAAAGTGGTTTTTCCACACTAATACAAGTGCAAATGTGGTTTCCTGCACCAACACAAGTGGGAAAAGTGGTTTTTCAACACTAACACTAGTGCGAAAAGTGGTTTTTTCACACTAATACAAGTGCAAAAAGTGTTTTTTCCACACTAATACAAGTGCAAAAGTGGTTTCCTGCACCAACACAAGTGCGAAAAGTGGTTTTTCAACACTAACACAAGTGCGAAAAGTGGTTTTTCAACACTATCACAAGTGCAAAAAGTGTTTTTTCCACACTAATACAAGTGCAAAAGTGGTTTCCTGCACCAACACAAGTGCGAAAAGTGGTTTTTCAACACTACACAAGTGCGAAAAGTGGTTTTTCAACACTATCACAAGTGCAAAAACTGTTTTTTCCACACTAATACAAGTGCAAGAGTGGTTTCCTGCACCAACACAAGTGCGAAAAGTGGTTTTTCAACACTAACACAAGTGCGAAAAGTGGTTTTTCAACACTATAACAAGTGCAAAAAGTGTTTTTTCCACACTAATACAAGTGCAAGAGTGGTTTCCTGCACCAACACAAGTGCGAAAAGTGATTTTTCAACACTAACACAAGTGCGAAAAGTGGTTTTTCAACACTATAACAAGTGCAAAAAGTGTTTTTTCCACACTAATACAAGTGCAAGAGTGGTTTCCTGCACAAACACAAGTGCGAAAAGTGGTTTTTCAACACTAACACAAGTGCAAAAAGTGGTTTTTCAACACTAACACAAGTGCGAAAAGTGGTTTTTCCACATTAATACAAGTGCAAAAGTGGTTTCCTGCACCAACACAAGTGCGAAAAGTGGTTTTTCAACACTAACACAAGTGCGAAAAGTGGTTTTTCCACACTAATACAAGTGCAAAAGTGGTTTCCTGCACCAACACAAGTGCGAAAAGTGGTTTTTCAACACTAACACAAGTGCGAAAAGTGGTTTTTCAACACTATCACAAGTGCAAAAAGTGTTTTTTCCACACCAATACAAGTGCAAAAGTGGTTTCCTGCACCAACACAAGTGCGAAAAGTGGTTTTTCAACACTAACACAAGTGCGAAAAGTGGTTTTTCAACACTAACACAAGTGCGAAAAGTGGTTTTTCAACACTATCACAAGTGCAAAAAGTGTTTTTTCCACGCTAATACGAGTGAAAAGTGGTTTCCTGCACCAACACAAGTGCGAAAAGTGGTTTTTCAACACTAACACAAGTGCGAAAAGTATTTTTTCCACACTAATACAAGTGCAAAAGTGGTTTCCTGCACCAACACAAGTGCGAAAAGTGGTTTTCAACACTATCACAAGTGCAAAAAGTGTTTTTTCCACACTAATACAAGTGCAAAAGTGGTTTCCTGCACCAACACAAGTGCGAAAAGTGGTTTTTCAACACTAACACAAGTGCGAAAAGTGGTTTTTCAACACTAACACAAGTGCGAAAAGTGGTTTTTCCACACTAATACAAGTGCAAATGTGGTTTCCTGCACCAACACAAGTGGGAAAAGTGGTTTTTCAACACTAACACTAGTGCGAAAAGTGGTTTTTTCAACACTATCACAACTGCAAAAAGTGTTTTTTCCACACTAATACAAGTGCAAAAGTGGTTTCCTGCACCAACACAAGTGCGAAAAGTGGTTTTTCAACACTAACACAAGTGCGAAAAGTGGTTTTTCAACACTAACACAAGTGCGAAAAAGTGTTTTTTCCACACTAATACAAGTGCAAAAGTGGTTTCCTGCATCAATACAAGTGCGAAAAGTGGTTTTTTCAACACTAATACAAGTGCGAAAAGTGGTTTTTCAACACTATCACAAGTGCAAAAAGTGTTTTTTCCACACTAATACAAGTGCAAAAGTGGGTTTCCTGCACCAACACAGGTGCGAAAAGTGGTTTTTCAACACTAACACAAGTGCGAAAAGTGGTTTTTCAACACTATCACAAGTGCAAAAAGTGATTTTTCCACACTAATACAAGTGCAAAAGTGGTTTCCTGCACCAACACAGGTGCGAAAAGTGGTTTTTCAACACTAACACAAGTGCGAAAAGTGGTTTTTCAACACTATCACAAGTGCAAAAAGTGTTTTTTCCACACTAATACAAGTGCAAAAGTGGTTTCCTGCACCAACACAAGTGCGAAAAGTGGTTTTTCAACACTAACACAAGTGAAAGTGGTTTTTCAACACTATCACAAGTGCAAAAACTGTTTTTTCCACACTAATACAAGTGCAAGAGTGGTTTCCTGCACCAACACAAGTGCGAAAAGTGGTTTTTCAACACTAACACAAGTGCGAAAAGTGGTTTTTCAACACTATAACAAGTGCAAAAAGTGTTTTTTTCCACACTAATACAAGTGCAAGAGTGGTTTCCTGCACCAACACAAGTGCGAAAAGTGGTTTTTCAACACTAACACAAGTGCGAAAAGTGGTTTTTCAACACTATAACAAGTGCAAAAAGTGTTTTTTCCACACTAATACAAGTGCAAGAGTGGTTTCCTGCACAAACACAAGTGCGAAAAGTGGTTTTTCAACACTAACACAAGTGCAAAAAGTGGTTTTTCAACACTAACACAAGTGCGAAAAGTGGTTTTTCCACATTAATACAAGTGCAAAAGTGGTTTCCTGCACCAACACAAGTGCGAAAAGTGGTTTTTCAACACTAACACAAGTGCGAAAAGTGGTTTTTCCACACTAATACAAGTGCAAAAGTGGTTTCCTGCACCAACACAAGTGCGAAAAGTGGTTTTTCAACACTAACACAAGTGCGAAAAGTGGTTTTTCAACACTATCACAAGTGCAAAAAGTGTTTTTTCCACACCAATACAAGTGCAAAAGTGGTTTCCTGCACCAACACAAGTGCGAAAAGTGGTTTTTCAACACTAACACAAGTGCGAAAAGTGGTTTTTCAACACTAACACAAGTGCGAAAAGTGGTTTTTCAACACTATCACAAGTGCAAAAAGTGTTTTTCCACACTAATACAAGTGAAAAAGTGGTTTCCTGCACCAACACAAGTGCGAAAAGTGGTTTTTCAACACTAACACAAGTGCGAAAAGTATTTTTTCCACACTAATACAAGTGCAAAAGTGGTTTCCTGCACCAACACAAGTGCGAAAAGTGGTTTTTCAACACTATCACAAGTGCAAAAAGTGTTTTTTCCACACTAATACAAGTGCAAAAGTGGTTTCCTGCACCAACACAAGTGCGAAAAGTGGTTTT
>NW_027617297.1:0-128112 GCF_964187855.1 Myxine glutinosa | reverse complement strand
GGTCTACCGAGCGGTTTGGTATGACCGCGCCTGCACGTTTACCCGATTATACTCGAACGTTGACTAAGTCGCGCTATGCTAAATCAATGATGGAAAAGGACACAACGGCTGGGATTAAAATGACACGACACCAAGGGTTCAGTTCTCAAGACCTCCGGAGGAGGTTATAATATTGCGGAAGGTCAGATTACAGGAATGAGAGGGACAGCATAGAAAGACAGGCACTTAGACACACTCTTATATTAGCCCCGACAGACGACAGATAAACGGGACAAAACTGACTCACACGGGGATTGATGGCAAGGAAAGCGGGTAGTCGATGGCTCAAGGTGCACTCTTGGCTCAAGGACAGAATCGACCCGCTCCGGTCCAGAGATGCGGGAGGCCTCACTCAGCGCTCGAAGGTCGTGACTTGTCTTCTTCAGTCGGGGGCGCATCTCACGTCACGTCCGGTAAGTGGCTGCGTATATCCGGCGGGGAGTGACACGCCCTCGGCTCGTTAGCTCCGCCCCAGATGGAATCGGCCCGTTGCTTCTCATTGGGTGCGTGCGGGGGGGTTACCGGCTCTGCCCTTGACGAGGGGCTGACAGGGAGCCCCTTCGTGGTAACCCCGTCGGAGCGCATGGTCATGGCGGCTAACCGAGCCGGTGTGAGGACGCACACTCCCCCGCGCCGCGCCGCCCCCATCTCCTCTGTTGTTGTAGTTGTAGTTGTTGTTGTAGTTGTTGTTGTTGTTGTTGTAGTTGTTGTTGTTGTTGTTGTTGTAGTTGTTGTAGTTGTTGTTGTTGTTTCATGGGGAAGATGGGAGGAGGTAAGGGGAGGTCCTAAACTCACTACTGGTGCCATACGATCACATTCTGGTGCAACGAAGAGTCAGAATTAATGGAAACGAGTCCTTAACTGACATAGACTAAGAATAACTAGCAAGATGTCCCATAGTTGTCTACGTGAGATGCGGTGAACCTGGGCACGACATTTAATGGGGGAAAAAGGGGAAGGTCGGTTCTACAGAGTGTTATTTACAGGCAATGGGACTAGGGAATGGGGGATTGGGGATAGTTGGGGAGTATTGGGGAAATAGGGGAGTATTTACAAGCGGATATTGAGGCCAAGTCCCATATCCGCAACATTGCACCCTTCTCTACCCTCGGGGCGTCCCGACCCGATAAATTTTTACCTATTTTAGTGTGGCACTCAGATGTAGTTCCCTCTACTATTAACTCTACCCTGAGTGCGACAGTTTTACAGATATTCACAAATGAGTAAATATGTCCCCCTGCGACGTTGCACCCTTCTCCTCACAGAAACACACCCACAGGATAACCGAATCCGGAAAGAATTCGCAAACTAAACATACAGCCGGTAGGGAGCATTATTTACACAAGACTACGCTGATATTTACACTACGATCCAGGACCTGTTTTTGGAGGAACACATGCAGATGTTATGCATAGAGAGAGCACGCATGCCAGCATCGATACACCAACCCACGAGTGCTCTGTGGCCTTATGGCCTTTAATAATGTGCAGAGCACCCCTTCCAAGCATCAAAAGCACCACCCCATAACACAGTCAGCACCATCCGGTGCACCAATAAAGTGTTTATAAATCACCGGTGGTGTCGCAGCCGGCCGATGTTCTGCCGCTGGTCTTGCCTTCGTGTGGTGCACTTGGTGTTCTTGCCTCTTTCAAAAAAATAAAGAAAGGCGCCAACCGCGTCCATTTCTGTATTGTGGCCGTCAGGGGGCCAACTATAAGTGGTTCACCTTGTATGGCATAGGTGCCACGTTGACCCATAGGTCCATCCACGGGTGGTGCTTGGCCGCAAAAGAACTGCGGTCCATTGTGGGTGGCCACCAACATTGCGGTCCATATGGTGTATCGATCCAGGCAGCAAGCAGCGAAAGTGCAGGCCCACAACTGCGTAGCCAGCACCTCTCTCTCCTCTCTCTCTACCCCAAAGCCAGATCCTCAGAGGTGGGAGACAAAAGAAGCAGACAAGTGAGTAAGGTGGTAAGGGCGCAAAAGTGCACGCAATGTAAGGTAATGCACACTGGGGGCACATGGGAACCAGGTGAGACAGGTACGTTCCTACCGTACGCCCCCCCCCCCCCACCAGGTAACCTACATGGCCCCTCCCTTACCCCTTACTGTATCCACAAAACACAACACTACCCATAAACATCTACTTTACAAATCAACAAACGTCCCTACTGTCTTCCCCGTTCCTCCCATATACCAAATTCGTCTTCTCTCCCTCTTAACCAATCAAATTTGCCATTTTCAACTCATCAAAATTTGCCATTACCAATTCATCATCAGTCCCTCCTAGGGAGGGAGAGATGGAATCACCCCAATGTCTCATCCACGTCGTGATGCGTCTCACCAATCCACACAGCAATTCTCATTTCCTGCACACAGAACAAAGAAAACACAGGTGTGGAGTCATCATCATCACCACAGGTAAGTGGCTGCGTATGGTGCGACAGGTTCATCAATCCTAACTATTTCCTAAATGACTTTAACAACTTTACACTACCCGGGGTCTTTCTCCGGCCAAACCATTGGCCCTCTTACACTATGGGTTCTAAAAACCAATTCCCATTGGCCAAACTGTGGTGCTTTTCAATTTGGGGTCTCACTCCCCCGATTCATCTCCCGGTGCCCTCGCACAATTTCTGGGCTGTGGCGTGTACCTCTCCCAGTGGGTCTACCCACCTGCACACCTCCACCACTGCAGTTGCCTCCGAGCTTACCTGCTCCTTACCCTAACCTAACTACCTGGGGAAGGCCCTCTGGCGCTCTCCCCACTCGGTGCCCTCTCTGGCACTGGGCTGCCCGATCCACACCCGGGATCCTCAGGCACCCACTCACAACTATCGGCTCCCAGAGCCCACCTGCGGCCTCACCTGGCCGACATCCTCACAGTGGTGGAGTGCCCAACCAACTACACACACTAACAGGCTACACGCCCAGCCATTTCCACAACACTAATGCACCCATCCAAATACCATTCTGTCACCCGCACCACAGATGCCAATATCCAACCACAATTTACCTATACCCTCTACCTAACACTTACACTACCCGCCCCGGGTACTCGTGAAAGGGGTCCACTCTTCCCCCATCCACACCTTCGCACCATGCACACCACTCCGTACCAATTACTCCAACTCTCTCCACACACCTTTACTTGCACACCTGTGCTCTCACACCTGGTGCCACCTGCACCCTTCTCTCCCCAAGCGCATTCGCGCTGATCCACAACACTCACTACTCACACACTGCTCCACACACCTGTCCAGTTGCACACCTGTGCAATCACACCTGTTCAATTCTCACACAGCATCATCTCACCTAACTACTCCCCTCTGAAACTTGCGCTTCCCAGTCGTCCCTTTAAACTATTGCGCTCCCACGTCATTATCATCCACACTAATCTACCTGCGTCCCCACTACAGGTATCAGTCACTAACTAAACTTAACGTCACCTAATGTCATCTTCGCTAGATCCCTACAATATAACCTAACCCACCCGGGCTAGTTTTCACTGCCATCAACCCCATAAGCTATTGCGCATTTGCCCCCACCTATGGGAAGGGTGGCAGGGATGCCAGCCTTACCCACCGGGCCCATCGCTCACTACCAATTTCGCACATCAAATTTCAACAAATTAAAAATTTGCCAATCACTACCCATCATCTGCCAATCACTACTGCCAATCACTACTGCCAATCCCTTGCCAATCATCAAATTTTGTTTTTCTCTAATTTTGGGTCCAAAACACTAACCTCATCACCCAGTCTACTCACTAATGCCTCTCGATGCGCCAATTCCTGTCCAAAGCCCGGCTTCGTAAAGCCAAGCCATGAATGCGGGTTGTTCTGCGCCAGCGGCTGGATGCGTCCGGCATTCGGGGCAGGGACGGGGGCTTACCCGGGCCGAGATCCCACGCACCATCTCGGCGTGGAGCCATCCAATGTCCCGATCTCGACCTGCCGGAATGCCTCAACAAAAAGTGGTCGCCATGACGACCCTTAGTAGTGTATATATGTTGCTTCTGGGACACTCTCATTTTCCCATTGACTTACATGTTAATTTTTCCCCTCCCTCATTGCCCCTAAACACCTCTATTTCTCTCACCCTGTTCTTTACGAACCTTCTAACCTTTTGACATGTTATCCTTATTCATTAGACCACTTAAACAATGGTCCTTCTGTGTGAACCTGTGATCCTTCTGACCTTATGGACCTTTTCACCTTTTACTCTTAATATCATCTGGTGAATCATCTTTGACCCACTCAAACAACGACCCTACAAATATTTGTTTATGTGTGGGAAATAATTTAATTCTCCTACAACTCTCCTCACCGTCTAATACATTAACAAAAAATATGTTTGAGTTTGGTTCTTTATTAAGATATTTTAACTGAGCTAAGATAAAATGGTAAACCTCCCTCAATGTTCTTATTTGAGCGCCTCCAGTGCCACACACTTTTTGGTAGGCTCTGCCCACCTTTTGTTAAGCTCCGTCCACTTTTTGGAAAAACCCCGCCCACTTTTTGGTAAGCCACGCCCACCTTTTACTAAGCCCCGCCCACTTTTTGTTAAGCCACGCCCACTTTTTGCTATGCCCCGCCCACTTTTGCTAAGCTCCGCCCACTTTTGCTAAGTCCCACCCACTTTATAAACTCTTCAGCATTGTATCATTTCCAGGTAATACATAACATCATTTTCAGGGAATTTCCATCACATCATTTCCAGTTAAGACACGCCCAGGGAATTTCCACAGGAAATGACACACACCCAGCCCTTCTTATAAAAGGCACCGACCACACAGGCTTTTTCAAACACGCTTTCTGCTTCACTTGAGAATGGACTCCTATGCCGAAATGGAATGGGATAACTTTGCTATTCCTTGGAGTCCTACTACCTGTGTAGCGCTCAACCTTCAGATTGATGAACTGGACTCGAACCTCTTGTCGATGGAGGAAATTGTATCTGAGCTACGAAATGAAAATTCTACTTTTAACACAACTTGGGATAAAGTTATTTTTTTGTTTGAAGATCTTTTGAACAACCAAGACCCACAGAACGAGTTCTACCTTGATGACCCAGCCAAAGAGTTATACCTTGGAGATCCACAAAATCCTGAAAAAGAGTTCTACCATGATGATACTTATTGTGAGTTATCAAAACAAAACCCACTGAACGAGTTCTACCTTGATGACCCAGCCAAAGAGTTATACCTTGGAGACTCACTAAATTTGGGAAAAACTAATTATGAGGTTTGCCTAGATGGTTCTAACTGTGGAGCCTACCTTGGAGACTCACTAAATTTGGGAAAAACTAATTATGAGGTCTGCCTAGATGGTTCTAACTGTGGAGCCTACCTTGGAGACTCACTAAATTTGGGAAAAACAAATTATGAGGTTTGCCTAGATGGTTCTAACTGTGGAGCCTACCTTGGAGACTCACTAAATTTGGGAAAAACTAATTATGAGGTCTGCCTAGATGGTTCTAACTGTGGAGCCTACCTTGGAGACTCACTAAATTTGGGAAAAACAAATTATGAGGTTTGCCTAGATGGTTCTAACTGTGGAGCCTACCTTGGAGACTCACTAAATTTGGGAAAAACTAATTATGAGGTCTGCCTAGATGGTTCTAACTGTGGAGCCTACCTTGGAGACTCACTAAATTTGGGAAAAACAAATTATGAGGTCTGCCTAGATGGTTCTAACTGTGGAGCCTACCTTGGAGACTCACTAAATTTGGGAAAAACAAATTATGAGGTTTGCCTAGATGGTTCTAACTGTGGAGCCTACCTTGGAGACTCACTAAATTTGGGAAAAACTAATTATGAGGTCTGCCTAGATGGTTCTAACTGTGGAGCCTACCTTGGAGACTCACTAAATTTGGGAAAAACAAATTATGAGGTCTGCCTAGATGGTTCTAACTGTGGAGCCTACCTGGGAGACTCACTAAATTTCATAAAATTAGGAAAAGAGTTTTACCTTGGAGACTTTGAAAACTGGTTTCGTTTTGGAGACTCTGAATGGGGGTTTTGTTTTGATAACTCGGAATGTGATACCTATCTTGGAGACTCAACAGGATTGTGGTTATACCTTGGGAACTTGGAAAGTTGGTTTTATTTTGGAGACTCTACCTGTGGGGTACATCTTGGAGACTCTTTGCATTCTAAAGCAATGAACAATGTTCTTTGTTTAATGACGCTTGATTTAAGCAATATCAAGAAAGTTCGAGGAAGAAAATGCTGGAAAATTCTTTCTTCCCATTTCTACTTCTTCAAACTTGAAAGCCTTGAAAGACAGAATTGGAGGAAGAGGAAAAAAAATAAAAATGAAATACGTATTTAAAAAAAGAAGAAAAAAAAAGAAATACGTATTTTTAAAAAAGAAGAAAAAAAAAGATTATGTTAGGGTTAGGGTGGGATTTTGAATGTGAGGGTTAGGGATTAGGTTGGGTTAGGGATGGAGTTGGGTTAGGGATGGGGTTGGGTTAGGGTTGGGATTTTGAATGTGAGGGTTAGGGTTGGGATTGGGTTAGGGATGGGGTTGGGTTAGGGTTGGGATTTTGAATGTGAGGGTTAGGGTTGGGGTTGGGTTAGGGATGGGGTTGGGTTAGGGATGGGGTTGGGTTAGGGATGGGGTTGGGTTAGGGATGGGGTTGGGTTAGGGATGGGGTTGGGTTAGGGATGGGGTTGGGTTAGGGATGGGGTTGGGTTGGGGATGGGGTTGGGTTAGGGATGGGGTTGGGTTGGGTTAGGGATGGGGTTGGGTTGGGGATGGGGTTGGGTTAGGGATGGGGTTGGGTTAGGGATGGGTTGGGTTAGGGATGGGTTTGGGTTAGGGATGGGGTTGGGTTAGGGATGGGGTTGGGTTAGGGTTTGTATATTATTATGACTCACTCACACATACACACACACAAAAGTTAAGCCCCAACTGAAAAGTTGAGGGATTCTGTGTTTGGGGTTCACAGATTTAAAAACGTATCCCCATTATACACATACAAAAGTTAAGCCCCAACTGAAAAGTTGAGGGATTCTGTGTTTGGGGTTCACAGGTTTAAAAACGTATCCCCATTATACACACACAAAAGTTAAGCCCCAACTGAAAAGTTGAGGGATTCTGTGTTTGGGGTTCACAGGTTTAAAAACGTATCCCCATTATACACACACAAAAGTTAAGCCCCAACTGAAAAGTTGAGGGATTCTGTGTTTGGGGTTCACAGGTTTAAAAACGTATCCCCATTGTACACACAAACAAAAGTTAAGCCCCAACTGAAAAGTTGAGGGATTCTGTGTTTGTGGTTCACAGATTTAAAAACGTATCCCCATTACATTTTATTTATTTATTTATTATTTTCAAGGGTATTATCTGCTTACTTGTGTTTTTTGTAATTCTTGCGAGTAAAATGAACCCAAGATTTCTTCTCCATTTAAATCATATAATTTGTAGGTCCAAGGAGCTGTATCCATTACATCAATGATTTTAAATAATTCACGAGTCCATTTTTGTGTATAACCTTTCTCAAAATGACTTTTCCATTTGTATATCCTTACAATATCACCAACTTTGAACTTGGGCTTTCTCAAATTAATCTCCTTTTCATATTCTAATTTTGTAAATGTTTCTGATGGTTTTGATTTTGTTGATGAATGAACTGTATTGTTGTAATCATCTACAATATCCTGAATTAAATACACCCATTTTTGAGAACCGAGTTCTGTGAATTTTTTATATAATTTCTCTTTCAAAGTACGATTAAAACGCTCAATAACAACTGCCTTTCCTTCATTAAAGGTGCTGTATAATTTAATACCCTTCCCCTTAAGAAATTTCATGAATATTTTGTTATAGAACTCTGTTCCCTCATCAGTCCATAACTTCTTTGGTTTCCTTTTATCCCGATCAAATATTAGCTTAAAGGCTAACATTAAAGTATCACCCCTTTTATTTTTTAAAGGGACAACCCAGGCAAATCTACTCCTCAAATCAATAACGGTTAAAGCATACCTGTATCCCCTGTCATTATTCAATTCAATTAAATCAGCGGACCATATGTGGTCGGTGTATTTAGAATAAACCTTCCTTCTTTTAAACTTTGTGATTATAGGTTTGTGTAATTCTTCAGCCAAAAGCTCCTCAGTCTTGATGACATCATTAGAGCCTAATAGTTTTTTGAGGAATAACCAAGACCAAGTTTCAATTTAGCATTTATCAAATTTCTCACAATAAACCTATCAACTTTCTCTCTCAACGTTGGATTTTGTATCAAAGACAAATTATACAACATTTCGCTGTCGGCTTTATGTTTTTCAGTCAACGTAGTGGTTTTCCCATAAGCAATATCATGCTTCATACACACTTCGTCAACCCTATTTGTAGGTTTAGACCAAGGTTTAGGATTGTCAGCCTCATCTAATCTTTTATCCAAGTTTGTTCCTGGACCACAGAAAGAATACCCTGGAAGGTGTAATTCCCCTGGAATTCCAGTTGTTGTAAATTTACTTCCTGACAGAAACTTTTGTATGTCTCCTCCTCTTTTAGGAGAGATGAATTGGCACTTTTTAGAGCCACATACTTGACATATTCCTTTTTGATAAACTCTATTATTTTTAGCTTTAACATAAGAGATATTTTTAGATTTAGTTTTCTTTTTACATTTGAGACAATAACTCATATTTATTTATCAGAAAAATTCCGACAGAGTATCAAAACCTTTTTGGTTTTCAACATATACATTTCAATCTTTATTTTTAAAACATAAAGAATCCTAAGGAATGCCTTCACTCTCTCCTCCATTTATTTACAAATAAAAACTAACTAAAGTCAATGACACCAACATCATCAATCACATAATCTTTTCCTTCTTCTTCTTCTTCTTCTTCTTCACCACTTTCTCGTTTAAATCTCTGAAATTGAAGACATTGACGTTCTTATTTTTGAAACCATTATCTTCATAAGAGTTGTTAATTCTTTAATTTCCTCTTCGGTGCGTTGAGATTGATTTATTTGCTTTAATACACTCAATCTTTTATGAATCTCAGTGATTTCCATCTTTTTATATTTTTCCTCCCTCTCTCTTTGCTCCCTCTCCTCCTCCTCCATTTTCTCCCTCTCCTCCTTCTCCTTTTTCTCCCTTTTCTCCCTTTCCTCCTTCTCCCTTTTCTCCCTTTCCTCCTTCTCCTTTTTCTCCCTCTCCTCCTTCTCCTCCTTTTTCTCCCTCTCCTCCTTCTCCTCCCTCTCCCTTTCCTCCTTCTCCTTTTTCTCTCTTTCCTCCTTCTCTTCTTCAACTCCTTCCTCATCCCTTGCTACCCTTGAGTTTGAACCCCAAAGAATATTATACATATACTCATCTGGATTTTGAGATATTCTTGTATCTATAATTATTTTTCTCATAATAGGATACCAATAAGATTTGTTGACGATTTCTAAAAGAGTTTTATATTTCATAACTTTGAGAAGTTCATTTTTATTTAATATTTTAAACAAGTCTCTATTTGTGGGTTTAACAATATCAGTATAAGGCCAGTTTTTTATGACAAAATTCCCATGTATATGCTCCAAATCATAAGGTATGTAATACCGAGCACCCTTTTCTTGTAGGTATCCTTGAATACAAAAATTATAATTCTCTTGTAGTCTTCTTCCTGCCATTTATGTATCAGAAATATATGTGAGATTAATATTATGACAGGTAATACCACCCCATCTTCCCACTACCAAATCGGTTTGTATTCCTCGGCTTTCTATCCTTATCTCATTACCTTCCTTCTTTGTCATGCGAACCATCGCTATACTATCATATATTTTTATTTTCTTAAAATCACGTATTTGTTGTTTACTAATTGTACTTCCACATAAATCCTTATCTTCACCAAGTGGATAATATTCTTCTTTACGAGACTGATTTAAATCATGTAGGTCTTCTATGTTTATTGAAAAAGACCAATTATACCCTAAATCAGGCATATCATACCCCCATTTATTAATTCGCATATTAACTAAATGTCCTTCTTTATAAAATTTAATTGTAAGCAGGTAGTTAAATTCAATGAGGAAAGGTGTATGGTCAGTATAACCAGGTGTTGTGGTTGTAAATTTTACTTGTTTCACAAAACGTGCTGTTTTCTTTAAAGATATATATTGTGATAAATCACTGAATCTAATCAAGTCATTCGCATCTGTAGGGTTTGGATAATTGATTAATTTATAAGTATTCTTCATATTAATATTTTTACTTACACTATATTTTTGTCGTTCAGCCTGTGCCTTTGTATAATAATTTGATAAATCAATATCCTGAGAGGATTTTCCAAAGATAGAACCATCTTTTCCAACATAGGTCATTTATATTAGATAAAAAATGATATCATAAAAATTTTCATTATTGTTGAGTTGAAATAATACATATAAACATAATTGGCCACAACATTTAGAATTAATTTCTTGAACTTGGAATGTTTGATAAACACCATTCTGTAAGAATTGTATTACTTCAACAGGTGGTGGCATACCATAACTATCAAAATAATATTTATCCTGACTATTATGAATACAAACCCAATGAGAACCATTCTGTGTGTCTAAATTCATAATAATATTCTTTGTATTCTTATTTATATGTGTTAATTCATCTCTCATACAAATAACCACATTATCAATTTTTAGTGTTTTACAATACTTAGCTAGTTCTATATTTGACGTTGTATTCTTTCCAAATTGTTTAAACCATTTATCCATTTATTTATGAGAAAGATACAATCCATTACCCCGTTTAGTTAGTTTAACACCCGCTTGAGCGATAGAGGAAAGCATATCTCCAACCAACAATCTAGCTTTATCAGGTAGACTTTCAAGTTTTTGAGCAAAATCTACAATTACACCACTTCCACTAATTTGTTTCTCCAACTCCTTGTTATGTCTTTCCAATTCTTTTTGAGCTTTTAGTTGTGCCTTCCTTTCGTTAGCAGTTTTTACCGCTGCTGAAATACCACCAGTCAATGCTCCCGCCGCACTTAAACCAGCAAATAAAGGAATTAGAAACGGGAGAAATCCTCCTCTTGACTCGTCTATTGAATATTTCTTTAACATAGGTTTCGTCATTTTAATTTTAAGTGATCCAACATCATTTAGTGTTTTTACTTGTGTGTGTGTGAGTAAAACATCAATTCTTACAGCTCCTTTTCTTTGAATTGTATTAACATTAATAATACAAGGCTTTTGATTTTGAATACAAGATGTTAATTTATTAAGATTGATTTGATTAACATATACCCCAACCATTTATTTATGAGAAAAAACCTATGTGATATTAATCATAACACCATTATCTGTATTAATCTGTAATTCTGTTTCCTCCAAAAGCAAACAATATGCATTAACCTCTTCACTCTCCCCTCTTTCAATGTATAGAGAAGTATCCACTCGATTAGACTTTATAGTTTCCTTTTGAGAACTCAGGTCAATTGCGTAGATTGTATAAAGTTTTTGAAACGCAACCATATCCAAAATAGGATCATTATTACCATTACTTTCACACACCTTTTGGTAGGACTTGTAGGCTTCCGCATAATCATTTTTTTCCCAATCAATTTCCAATCTATCTCGCGGATAAAATGTGCCATCAAGAGAAACCCGAAGTTGTTTCACCTTTGCATTATCACTCAGGGCATTATTCTTATTAGTACCGTCCTCTCCATCTGGTTTTTTAAAAATGAGCCAGAGGTATCGTGGCTTTCCTTGAAGAACACCTAAATTCCAAGTGTAGGTAGTGTGTTCCAGTTTAACGTGTTGACATCTTCTTTTAAGGTATGATACATTTAGCGGTTTCTTTGAGTTAAGTCTTCTATTTAACATCTCTTCCGTTTTAAGATTAGGAGTATATTCACTGATATACCAACACAAATCATTAATAACAAATTTATTATTTTCTCCAAAAGCATTTTCATCCCCAAAAAGCAATCTATTTACATTATCATTCCTTTGTAGTTGAAATCTAATTTTAAGCCCATACAAAACTTTATCATAATCACAAAATCCAAATATACCTTTCAGAGGTACTGCTACGGTAAAACTATTCTCAGCTTTTGCGTCATCATTATACATTGACTTCCTTTGACTATAACCAGGGTCTGCGTTTGTACCCGTTGACATATCAGGAATAAAACCCTCAACAGCTCCCTTACCCATTCTATCACTAAACGAATATAGTGTAAATTTCATCATTTCAGATGTAGCAGAGACATAATCAACCGCTTCAACCTCTTGTGTTCCAATATACAGGCGGACACTGTCAAACATTTTCCAGAAGAAATCATTTACGAGTGTAGCATTAGTATTATTCGCAGCCTTAGTGAATTTAAATTTACACAGCAAGAAACTATCAGCTATATTCAAGTAAGTTTGTTGATTATTTATTTCAAAACTTTTTGTTCCGTTTGAATTCCAGTCTGTTCCTGTTATAGCATTTACCTTAAAATAGTCTTCCTTTTTAGTGGAGTTTGAAATGATAATCGTATCATCCAAATCATAGATACTATCAATCGCTTCCATACTTGTATTTATATAGCATTAAAATTGTTGAAACCCTGACCCAAGTATTTTAATGATTTTTTGTCGTTCTTGTGAAGATAGTTGAGTTTTACCTTTTTTTATTTCTTTGATTGCTTGTAATTTATGAGACTCCTTTTGAGCATCTTTTATACTCTTTATAGCACCCGCAACGGAGCCCACGGCAGAAGCAGTTGAACCAATTAGGTCTTTATGTTTAAGGATGGTTGAACCAATACCCATTAGAGTATCAATTATCCCATCTCCTTTATTTCGAAATTGATGACCTACACCTCGTTGTCTCTTAGGTTTATAGTATCCTCTACCCACATACCTTGTATAGTCTGGTGAAAGGAACATGCCCTCCCCTGTAATTATTTTATATTTTCCCAACTCGTGTTTTCTCACAATAACCATTATTTATTTATTGAAAAACTTCACGTAGGTGAATTCTGATGGATATAATTTCATCATTAAAGGATATCATACGATTATCTTGGTCGGTTATCCTAAAATTTACTCTGTATATGGTTTTTCCTGACACAGGTAAATAGACAAGATTTTTTGGTTCCATATTAAATTTATAACCAATCGGGGTTGAGTATGCACTGAATGAAAATATTGTATTTGTTCTTATTCCATCGTTATAAGCACCATCAATCAAATCACAATGAATTAATACTGAATTTATACCGGAGGATATTTGGATAACATTATCACTGTAAAACGTCCCGTTATTTTCAATCTTTTTTGAAGAGAAACCCAATAGCTCTCTAAACGAATTTTCAATCGTGAAATCAACTTTATAATTATTTTTAAGTTTAATAGTTGATTTTGAAGTGTGTTTTTGAATATCTATTACAATATTTTTTGGTTCATCACCTTTTTCTTTCATAAGGCGAGAGACTTCTGAAGATATTTGAGAAATCTCGTAAGCTCCAGGTGAAACGGTTATAGTTTTATATCCACTTCCTGGATTATAACTAAACTTGTTATTTTTCTCTGTGATATTAAACAAGGTATTATAAGTTTCCATCGACAATAAAGATGCCTCATATGAGGTAAGGGGGTCAAGTTGTAGTGGGTAAGGGAATGAAGCTGTGTAATCGCTCGTTGTGAAATTAAAACCAAGAATTGTGCTTCTCATCTTATTTAATATCTAATAAAATATCTTTGTATTGACATTTATTAATTATTTTCATATTCATCAACTGATCTAAAATGGCTGAGGATTCATTAAAACAATTGTTGTTTCCAGCCTTCTTACTACCTAACAACAATAATAGCCTATTAACTAATTGTGATGGGTCATTTGGAAGAAAACTAACACCCGAACCAAGCTTACTTAAAGCATCAATAATATGTTTCTCCTTCTCATTCTTCTTACTTTTACCAGCAACAGAAACTCCATAATCAAGTGCATTTAACAACTCAATATATACCCTATCTTCCTCTCTTTCCATATCAAGTGGTTCCTCAAAATATTTTGAACCGCTGAATCCGGGGTTTGTTAGAAGAAACATTAATCTTGGAGTTAATTTAACATTTGGTTGAGTAGAACTCAAGAACATCAATTCATCATTAAATATCAATACCTTTTCTTTCACAAGATGAAACACTGCTGGTTCTTCTGTTGGAATGAGACCTGCTCTGGTTTTTGAATCTGCCAAATATTCATTGTTTTGAAGAGCTTCCACTACATAATTAGGGGGTTGATTTACCTCCTCAAGTTTCTGAAATAATTCTTCATCATTATATTCTAATTTTCCAAGTTCTTGTTTTGTTATCTGACTAAAATCTTTGAGCATTTGAAGTTTTTTCGGAGTAAATTCTACCGTGGGGGCTGCAGATGAGTGTTGAGTTTTCAAAAGTGGTTTAAAGAATTTCTCTTGTTTTCTTTCAAAGGCTTCTTCACCAGTTAGTTTCTGTCTCCGTTTCTTCTTTATCTCTTCCTGTTGTTTAACAACTTTTGAAACTAATTGTTGATGTTCCTTAAACTTTCTTTCTCTTTCTTCGGTATTCATTTTCTGTATTTATTTATTGAAAAATATCATTTAGTATCTCATCTTGTTTCACAACAATATATTTATATTTTCCAATCGTGTGTTTCATATAATTTTCAAATTCTTTTTTACTACATAGTCTAGTAGGAAGACTAGGTCCCCCTGCACCCCCCGGAGATATACTTCTAATCAGTGTTTCTAGATTGGAAACAATGTGTAGAAAATGACTAGCTATGGCCCCAAGCTGAAAAAATGTCCCACATACCATTTTTATGCAAATTACTGCTGCCATTATCAAAAAAAGACTAGGTCCCCCTGCACCCCCCCGGAGATATACTTCTAATCAGTGTTTCTAGATTGGAAAAAATGTGTAGAAAATGACTAGCTATGGCCCCAAGCTGAAACAATGTCCCACATACCATTTTTATGCAAATTACTGCTGCCATTATCAAAAAAACGATTTTTGACATATCTCAGCCAATATTGCAGATAATTGAAAAATGAAGGTGTCTAGACCCATGTTTTGAAGGGCATAGATCATGATAGAACTATTCATAACATGATTACATGTGTCTATGGTATACTAGTATGCTAATTAGTGCTTTATTTACAAAATAATCACAGTTTTACGAAATAATAGACTCATATTAAGGTCCGTCTACACAGACGTTAACACAAAGTTTTATTTTTCTAAATACCCTGTGAAATTCACCGAATGCCCTGTGAAACCTGGGATTCTTCTCCAGCTTTTTCAAGGGCCCGACTTTTCCCTTCCCTTTGAAGGCACTGGTGCAGTCTTCTCCGCTGAACACATAGTACCCCAGGAGAGTGGCACAGTAGTCCTCTCCCAGGGATTCTGCCAGCTCAGAGACGTTGACAAGTTGGCGATGCTTCCCTGACCCTGTATCCAGGTACACCGTCAGCTTGATGTTGTGGGCATGGTGGAGCAGGATCAGGAGGATGTCTGTGTCCGGTGTTCTGACTACAGCGTTCTTGTATCCGATGGTAGCAGCATGATGGAGGTACAGAACCACCCTGGTATCAGTCTCTTCCTGGTTGCTGTAGATCGTGGGGAGTTCACGTACCTCGACCTGAAACACAAAAAGGCACCGCATTTCAATCACCAGTCACTGCCAGTTTCAGTATATCTCCGGGGGGTGCAGGGGGACCTAGTCTTTTTTTGATAATGGCAGCAGTAATTTGCATAAAAATGGTATGTGGGACATTTTTTCAGCTTGGGGCCATAGCTAGTCATTTTCTACACATTTTTTCCAATCTATAAACACTGATTAGAAGTATATCTCCGGGGGGTGCAGGGGGACCTAGTCTTTTTTTGATAATGGCAGCAGTAATTTGCATAAAAATGGTATGTGGGACATTTTGTCAGCTTGGGGCCATAGCTAGTCATTTTCTACACATTCTTTCCAATCTAGAAACACTGATTAGAAGTATATCTCCGGGGGGTGCAGGGGGACCTAGTCTTTTTTTGATAATGGCAGCAGTAATTTGCATAAAAATGGTATGTGGGACATTATTTCAGCTTGGGGCCATAGCTAGTCATTTTCTACACATTTTTTCCAATCTAGAAACACTGATTAGAAGTATATCTCCGGGGGGTGCAGGGGGACCTAGTCTTCCTACTAGACTAATAACGTAGAGCAATTATCTCTCCAAAAATTATTTACATCTATTGAATTTAACTTAAATAAAATAAAAGTATTGGCATTGTTTCTTATTGAGCGTCGAGGGAGTTGAAAATATGATTGACTAAGATATATACAATTACAAGAAGAATGTCTCCCTCTTGTATAGTAGCTATCCATTACTGTTTGGTTTCTCTCATTAACACAATCATCAAAGATGACGAGGTTCTTTTTTGATTTATCTAAATCTTGAGGTGAAGGTATATCATCCGTATTATCACTGAGAATACAAGTTATGGGTTTCGATTTTGATTTCTGTGTATCACAAAATAATTGTATTATATCTTCAATATTATAATCATTCAGTTTGTTTTGAAGTTTAAATAAACCGATAATGTCTTCCTTTTTAAGACCTGCATTAAAACCCTGTGAGAGTAGTTGATACTCGGGTTGAAAACTTGACTTTGTAAAAATTATTAAATTATCATAATCTAAAAAATTAGGACCAAGGAGCATCTTTAAAAGTAAACAGGTTTTCCCACATCCGCTTGAACCAACTATTAGACATCTCAATGAATTTGGAATGTTTTTATGGTTATTAAATTTTATCTTATTTTCCCAAACGGGTAAAAAATCATTCATTTATATATTTGGAAAACAAGTCATCTAACTTTTTTTGAGCTATTTTAGAAACTCTATATTTTATCCTGAGTTCGGGTTTAATTTCAAAATAATTCATTATTTTATTTATATAGTATCTTGTATTAACATTTCCATTAAAATTATTTTGAATAATAAATATCATTAAACCCTTATACATTTCCTCAATACAAATAGTCTCTTCCCTTGAAAGAAATGGTGTATTATCATCACAATACTTAACATTCATCTCTCTTATTAATCTTGTAAAGTAATTCATTTTTGGTTCTAATTTAAAAGAGTTATATATATTTTTATATTTTTTATTATCATTAATTAAAATTAAATCACAGAAAATACATTGTTTATATGAACCCTCATTATTAAGCCCTATTCTATCACAAGCCGGACAATTCTCTAATTTATCATATGGAGAGTCTGGAAATTCTAAATATCCTTCAGAACTTATCATATTTATATGGTAAATTTTTACTTAAACTAAACGCAAGTTTATTCATTAATAAATACAATGTTTCAAAGCACAAAAGACAAATTTCAATCAATCTCTACTTCAGTGAAAGATATAGAAAAATATGTCAAAGATGTTAAATTGAACAAAGATAAATATGGAAATTTTTGGGTAAAACCAGTTATGGAAAATAACATGAGCCCCTCTATTTCATTTAAAGGAAGAGCTCTAACTATACCTGGAAAGACATCCATTAAAGTAAATCTAACAAAAGTTTCTCCTCTACTCCTGGCAATTTATTCAAAGCTTGAAAAAGTGATTGACCACGATACTTTGAAAAAGAATGATAAGACCATTAATAATTCTAGAGGAGACATTTGTATTTTCTTTAATAATCCAAAGGGTGTAGATCTAAGTAAAATGAATGATGTTAATATTTCTGGTGAAATGTCATTTCGTTCTATGATAGTTAGAGATTATTTAAAGATAACTTTTGATATAAAAATTGTAGAGATTGAATCTGTTAATGAAAGAAAGTATATAGATATTGATGGGAATATTTTTCTTGCTAATTAAATATGAGTCAATACAGCAGTGAAGATTTTACTATTTCATTGAACTTGGACGATGGTGATGATAGTATTTCATTGAACTCGGACGATGGTGATGATCGTATTTCATTGAACACAGATGATAGTTATGATACTAATAGTTTGTGCTCAAATGATAGTTATGAGAGTAGCTTTATTGATGACTCTGAGTATGATTCTGAGTATTCATGTGATAGTTATGACTTAGATGATTCTGAGTGAAAAAGTGTTTTAGTTTAAGCACAGCGATATATATAAAACGGAGCTGTAAAGCTCAAAAGTGTTTTATTTTAAGCACAGCGATATATATAAAACACCACGTTTTCTCACGCTATAAATATGGTTTATTGTGATACTTGCGAGAAGGAAGTAAAATATTATAAACAACATATTCTCACCGCAAAACATACATACAACATTCTTAACAAACTTTCCCCTCTTCCACCTAAAACAAAACATTGTAAGGTCTGTAAAACAACCATCCTCAAGAAGGGGTTTAAAGCCCATCTTAAAACTAACAAACACTTGTCAAAATTGTTTACTATTAAAAATACTGATGGTGCTTTCAAAAGACATATCAGGATTCGAATCTTTAACTTCAAACCTCCCGAACCAAAGTCTATAGTTGATGCTGTTGAAATAGTCAAACCTGCTGTTCAAACATTGATTGAAAAAACACTGAAAGAAATGAAACCACTTAAATTTTATATGGGGGTAAAATTAGAAATGACAAAGGATAAAGGAGTTATAGATACACCATACATGAGAACTGAGCCACACTTTATATCTTCATATCAAGATTTTAAAACATCAGGAGTCTATGATGAACTTATTAAACAAGAGCAAGATGTGGATAATTCAATCGTAGGAAGTGGATTCAATATAGGAAAAATTATTTACATAGACATTCATATTCTTAAATCAGATCCTCTAAAAGCTTCTTCTTACATTGATTTACCCAGTGTTATCAAAAATAGAAAAGCAGTTATCAATATCAAAAATAAAGACAATAAATGTTTTCTCTGGTCTATTTTAGCACACTTACATCCTCCACATTTTCATGATGAAAGAGTATCTCATTATAAAAAATATGAGAATACATTAAATACGAAAGATCTAAAGTTTCCGATGACTTTAAATGATATTCCTAAATTTGAAAAGATGAATAATTTATCAGTTAATGTTTATGGTCTAACAGAAACAAACAACATTCAGGTTTTAAAGCTTTCTGACAATTGTAAACAAACTCATATTAATCTTCTATATTTTAATTCAGAGGAAAATTCACATTATACATACATCAAAGATATTGCTAAATTAATAAAACCACAAGTATGTAAAAGAACAAATAAAATATATATTTGTATGCGTTGTCTTAACTTCTTCCATACACAAGAAAGATTAGATAAACATTCAAATTATTGTGGTGAACATAAATCAACGGTAATCAACATGCCTAAAAAAGACTCAAAGATCACATTCAAAGATGAAAAGAAAACAATAAAACATCCATTTGTTATATATGCTGATTTTGAAAGTATTTTAGAAAAAATTGATACTGCTTCTCCAGATCCAAAAGAATCATACACAAATAAATATCAAAAACATACTCCTTGTGGTTTTTGTTATTATATCAAATCATCCGTTGGTGATAAATATAACAAGTTAGAGATGTATAGAGGCTCAAATACCCCAGAGGAGTTTGTGAAACGACTAGAAAAAGACTGTGTTCGATTAACCAAGATAATGAGAGAAACCAATAAACCAATGTCCTTAACAAGTAAAGAAAAAAGGGAATTTATAAAAAACAATGTCTGTCATATTTGTGAGGAGAAAATTGGTAAAGGTCTAAAGGTTAGAGACCATTGTCATCTCACTGGTAAATATAGAGGTCCGGCTCATCAAAGTTGTAATATTAATTATCAACTCCCCTCTTTCATTCCTGTCTTTCTTCATAACAACGCTCATTATGATACACATCTATTTATCAAGGAACTCTCAAAGACTTCTGGAAGTATCTCAGCAATTCCAAACACGGATCAGAAATACATTTCATTCACAAAAACAATTCACACATCTCCTATTACTCATATCAGATTTCTTGATACATTTAAATTCATGGCAAGTCCATTGGCTAACTTGGTTCAAAATCTAAAAGAGTTTCCATGTCTTTCAGAGTATTTTTTAGATAAAGATTTTCTAACACAAAAGGGAATTTACCCCTATGACTATATGGACTCATTTGAGAGATTCAATGAAACACAACTTCCTTTAAAAGAAAATTTCTATAACAAATTAAATAATAGTCATATATCTGATAAAGATTATGTACACGCACAAAATGTTTGGAAAAAATATAACATTAAGAATCTTGGTGAGTATCACGATTTGTACCTCAAAACTGATGTGCTTTTGTTGGCTGATGTGTTTGAGGCTTTCAGAACAATCTGTCATTCTGGATATGGATTGGATCCTGCTCACTATTACACTGCTCCTGGATTGGCTTGGAGCGCGATGTTAAAAATGACAAAACAAGCTTTGGATTTGATAACCGATGTTGATATGCTTTTGATGATTGAAAAGGCAAAGAGAGGAGGAATTTCACAAGTCTGTTCAAAGAGATATGCTAAAGCAAATAACAAGTACATTCCAAATTATGATCCATCGGTAGAGAGCTCCTACTTGATGTATTATGATGCGAACAACCTGTATGGCTGGGCAATGTCTCAGGCTCTTCCTTATGGAAAACTTAGATGGGTAAAGGAAAAAGATTACAAAAAGGTTTTACAAGATGTATGTATCTCTACACAAAAAGAATTGGATGATTCAAAGGTTGGTTATTATTTTGAGGTCGATTTGAAATATCCAGAGGAACTTCATAACCTACACAAAGATCTCCCATTTGCTTGTGAAAAGGAAAGTCCAAAGAAGGAGTGGTTAAGTGATTATCAACAATCATTTAATATAGATGAATCAACAGAAAAATTACTTACTACATTATATAACAAGAAAAATTATGTTCTACACCAAAGAAATTTGCGACAATATTTATCAAAAGGTCTAAGAGTAGAGAAGATCCATAGGGTTCTAAAGTTCAATCAAAGTCATTGGTTGAAGGGGTACATTGATTTTAATACACAAAGAAGAACAGAGTCAAAAACAGATTTTGAGAAAGACTTTTATAAATTGATGAATAATGCGGTCTTTGGTAAGACCATGGAGAATGTGAGGAAAAGACAAAATATCAGACTATCAACATCTTGGGAACAAGCATCAAAATTAATTAATAGACCGAGTTTTACTAGAGCTGAGGTCTTTACTGAGAACTTTTGTGCGATCCATTTGATTAAAGAGAGTATTGAAATGAACAAACCTATTTATATTGGAACATCAATTCTTGATTTATCAAAGTCATTAATGTATGATTACTTTTATAATAACTTGAGGAAGAAATATCAAAATGATGTTAATCTACTTTATATGGATACAGATAGTTTTATTTTGCAAATTAATACTGATGATGTTTATTCAGACATGAAAAAGGACATTAATATCTATGACACTAGTAATTACAATCCAGAGAGTGAGTTGTTCTCTTCTAAAAATAAAAAGGTGATTGGAAAGTTTAAGGATGAATTAGGAGGAAATGTCATGAGTGAATTTGTGGGATTGAGGTCTAAGGCTTATGCTTATAAATACATTGTGAATAACGTTGAAAAAACTGATAAGAAGTTAAAAGGCATAAAGAAAAATGTCATTAAAGAAACAATAAACTTTAAGGATTATTATAACTGTTTAACAACAAAGAAAGAAGAGTTTAGAAAGATTAATGGAATAAGAAGTTATAAACATAGATTATATTCAGAAGAGGTGAATAAGAAAGCATTGGGGGCTTTTGATGATAAGAGGTTTATTTTAGAAAATGGAATTGATAGTCTCCCTTATGGTTATATAAGTATATAAGTGATAAGTTAAAAAGGGGGGTTAGGGATTTTAACGGGCTACCGCCGCCTTTTTACTATTATATAAATGATAGAACCAAGTACCAACCAGACTAAAGAGTGGAGGTGTAATCAACCTTGGTATATAAATGGTAAACATAACGAATGTGAAAAATATCAAATAGGTATAATTGAAAAGACAACTGGTAAAAAAATTTACAAAACAAATAAGAGAATTAATTTAAATACCGGTGAATTGGGTAAAAAAGATGGAAATATTTTTGAGTGGACGGAAAACTTTGATGGTTGCCAGGAAAATATATACTTTAATTTAAAAATGGTATGTGGCACTGGAGGCGCTCAAACAAGAACATTGAGGGAGGTTTACCATTTTATCTTAGCTCAGTTAAAATATCTTAATAAAGAACCAAACTCAAACATATTTTTTGTTAATGTATTAGACGGTGAGGAGAGTTGTAGGAGAATTAAATTATTTCCCACACATAAACAAATATTTGTAGGGTCGTTGTTTGAGTGGGTCAAAGATGATTCACCAGATGATATTAAGAGTAAAAGGTGAAAAGGTCCATAAGGTCAGAAGGATCACAGGTTCACACAGAAGGACCATTGTTTAAGTGGTCTAATGAATAAGGATAACATGTCAAAAGGTTAGAAGGTTCGTAAAGAACAGGGTGAGAGAAATAGAGGTGTTTAGGGGCAATGAGGGAGGGGAAAAATTAACATGTAAGTCAATGGGAAAATGAGAGTGTCCCAGAAGCAACATATATACACTACTACCCTTTCTATCGGGCTGCCCGCTCCGCCTAGTGGAGCACGGACGCGGCCGTTCAAAGCGAGGCCCAGCACGCACCGAGGGCCCGATTCGGCTAAAAGTCGACCTAAACTCTACCCCGTCTAACGTCGATGCTTCACCTGGACGCTTACACCCCGCGGCCCGTTCCTTGCTCACACATCCAGCCGTTTCCATGCTCCTCGTACCTTTCCTTACACACCTCGGTACACCCATTCCACTCACAGCCTTGGTCACACACCTGACCACCGAACACTTTGGCACACATTCGTTGGTCGCACACCTCACCAACACACCTCTTCGCGCCCCCTCCTCTGTGACAATCACAGGTGTGCTCTCATTCGCACACCCAACCACGTGCCTCACTACCAATTCCAGCGTGCATTCCCACTCACGCTCTACCATTCCAGATGTGCATCCTTCCATCCCAGGTGTACATCCTCGCTCACCTGTCACAACCAACTCACTCTCCTTGTCACTCTCACTACTCTCACCTCCATTCTTGACAGCGCACTCACCCTTACTCTTGACAGCGCACTCTTTCCTCATGCACCTGTCCGTCACACACCTTTCTCGCGCACACTCTCCCGTTACACCCTCTGTAACACTCACCACACCGCGCTTCCATGTGCTCCCTCGCACACGCGCTACGACCGACTCATTCTCGCCAGCACACTCACTCCTTGGCACGCACTTTTTCCTCACACACCCCAGAGTCGGACTTTCTCGCACACCTCCTTTTTCGCACACCAGACCTGTCGCACACTTCACCAACGGCCTCTCACGAACACCCGGGTCTATCTCGACCCCCAAGCTTCTTAAATCCCCTGGCGCATCATACGCACGACCATATTGGTCACCACTTACACCGGGTCCTCTTCCTTTTCGCTTCTCCTCCATCACCTGCGAATCCCTCATCCGGTTAATGAGCACATCATCACGATCCAAACACAGACTTTGGACCAATTCTTTTATCTCCTCTTTTATCTCCTTCTTATCCTCTCTCCGTCGCTTCTTAATTTCGCTCACCCCTTCTTCCACTTCTTCTAATTTCTGCTTCACCTCTTTTATTCCCCGGTACGTCTCCTCAAGCTCGTCCTCTAAGGCTACCTTGACCGTTTCCAGGTGCGTCCTCACCTGCCGGTCCTTCGTCTCCATTACCTCTACCACCTCGTCCAACCTCGCTGTCAGTCCCTCACGTACCATCTGACATTCCCTCTTTGTCGCTATTAAGTCGTTTTTTATGTCGTTTTGTGTCGCTTTTAAACCTCCTAATACCGCAGTGTTCCTTTGAACCTGCTCCGTTAGTCCTTTTTGTCCCTCCGTCAGCTGTTCCACCTCCTGCGTCAGGTCCTCTATGCCCCCTTGTAACTTTACAGTCCCCTTTCTCACCTCCTTCTCCATGTGCTCCTTACAGTGCCTCACCTCCTCGCGCACTCCTCCGACCTCCTCACTCACTCCTCTTCTGATCTCCTCTCCCATCACTTGCATCTCCTGCCCAGATGCCACCCTCATCTGCTCCATTTCCTCCCTGTGAGCATCCAGTTTAGTTTCTACCCCCATTCTGACCCCCTCTATCTGCTGCTCCATTTGTTTAACTTCCCTTTCCGCTTGGTCCCTCATGTCCCTCAATTTGCCTTCCATACTGTTTTCTAACCCTATTAACCCATTTCTCACCTCTTTTATCCCGTTGTCTAACCCCTCAAAATTATTGTCTAACTTCCCAAATTTCTTGTCTAACTCCTTAAAATTATTGTCTAACCCCTCTCCGGTACCCCTCGCTTCGTCCCTCATTACCCCTATTTTGCCCTCCAATCGCTCACCCTGAGCATCCATCCGGTTCCCCATTACCCCCAATTGCTCATTCTGAGCCTCCATCCGGTTCCCCATTTGTCCCATACTGCTTTTCAAACCTCTAATTTGGTCTCCCAATTGCTCACCCATTTGTTCCATAAGGGCCCTCATTTGCAGGAGGAAAAGGTTCGAATCCACCAGGGGCGCTGCCACGGTCGCGGGCGCGGTGACCAGCGAGGCGCCATTTTGCGCCCCCGCAACGTCGGGCGCAACGACGCTATTTTGTGCGTCTGCTACCCTCGCTGCTTCGCACTCCTCGCGTCCCTCAATTTGGTCCTGGACCGACCCTGCCTCACTCTCCCCTACCGGACCCCAGCTGTCTTGATCCGCCATAGCGCGACTTTCAAAATTCGGGTTTTTATTTCCGTAAAACAAATCAAATTTCGTCGTTATAATTTCGAGCGCGGGAAACGCGCTCCGGATCGAATTCTACCTCCCAACACCAATTGTTACCCTAGTGGTACAATTGGTGTTCCAAAATTTGGGCCTAATAAATTTAGTCCCAGGTTCGAATCCGACACTCCTGACACCAATTGTTACAGACGCGGTTGTGGATGTTGGTCTACCGAGCGGTTTGGTATGACCGCGCCTGCACGTTTACCCGATTATACTCGAACGTTGACTAAGTCGCGCTATGCTAAATCAATGATGGAAAAGGACACAACGGCTGGGATTAAAATGACACGACACCAAGGGTTCAGTTCTCAAGACCTCCGGAAGAGGTTATAATATTGCGGAAGGTCAGATTACAGGAATGAGAGGGACAGCATAGAAAGACAGGCACTTAGACACACTCTTATATTAGCCCCGACAGACGACAGATAAACGGGACAAAACTGACTCACACGGGGATTGATGGCAAGGAAAGCGGGTAGTCGATGGCTCAAGGTGCACTCTTGGCTCAAGGACAGAATCGACCCGCTCCGGTCCAGAGATGCGGGAGGCCTCACTCAGCGCTCGAAGGTCGTGACTTGTCTTCTTCAGTCGGGGGCGCATCTCATGTCACGTCCGGTAAGTGGCTGCGTATATCCGGCGGGGAGTGACACGCCCTCAGCTCGTTAGCTCCGCCCCAGATGGAATCGGCCCGTTGCTTCTCATTGGGTGCGTGCGGGGGGGTTACCGGCTCCGCCCTTGACGAGGGGCTGCCAGGGAGCCCCTTCGTGGTAACCCCGTCGGAGCGCATGGTCATGGCGGCTAACCGAGCCGGTGTGAGGACGCACACTCCCCCGCGCCGCGCCGCCCCCATCTCCACTGTTGTTGTAGTTGTAGTTGTAGTTGTTGTTGTTGTAGTTGTTGTTGTAGTTGTTGTAGTTGTTGTTGTTGTTTCATGGGGAAGATGGGAGGAGGTAAGGGGAGGTCCTAAACTCACTACTGGTGCCATACGATCACAATTTCGTGCAACGAAGAGTCAGAATTAATGGAAACGAGTCCTTAACTGACATAGACTAAGAATAACTAGCAAGATGTCCTATAGTTGTCTACGTGAGATGCGGTGAACCTGGGCACGACATTTAATGGGGGAAAAAGGGGTAGGTCGGTTCTACAGAGTGTTATTTACAGGCAATGGGACTAGGGAATGGGGGATTGGGGATAGTTGGGGAGTATTGGGGAAATAGGGGAGTATTTACAAGCGGATATTGAGGCCAAGTCCCATATCTGCAACAATATGATAGTCTACTAGTGTACCAAATTTGGTGCTTGTATCACAAAATGCACAACAGGTTTGCTATGCTGCTACACTATAAGATATATTACTTTTTCGTTTGATGACAGTCGTCACAAAAACGTCAACAATGATGCCGACATATATTTCTTCGTTTTTATTTCATTCAACATTAGCCGGAAGTAAAATATGTTTCAGGAAATTACCGAGAGATATTTCTTCGTTTTTTTTATTAGTTATGTGCGCATACACTTTAAATAGGTTTATTTGAAATCTTTAATTTTCCACAATATAATTTACTTGCCATTTATCATTTGATGATTACGAGACACTTCCTCTTGAGGATAGTGACAATTCATGCGCTGCGTGGAAACTTCTATTTCCAAAATGAATGAGACGATCGATGAAGAATGCACACTTGAACAGGATGTAGCAAGAAAGCGAATGAGACGGGCGAACGAGTGCGTCGACGAACGTCAATGCAAACTTGCGGGGTCACCCGTGGGAATCCCACGGGCATGGATGTGTGTGACATTTCGACATATTGAGTTAGATGCTGCACATTCATTTTTACAAAATGGTTACTGGCAAGTCATCAGATCCAGAAATGGTGTAATGAACACAATTTATTTACGCGCAAGCAAGAAAGCAAGACGGCCCGATTTCCGATTCCGACGGGCGAGACGGGCCGACGGGCGAGACGGGCCGATTTGGAGCAAGAAAAAGAACGAGACGGGAGAAAAACGAGAGAAACGAGACGGGGAAAGCCGATTGGAGAGGCGAGTGAGGAGCGATGGGAGAGGCGAGTGAGGAGCGATGGGAGAGGCGAGTGAGGAGCGATTGGAGAGGCGAGTGAGGAGCGATTGGAGAGGCGAGTGAGGAGCGATTGGAGAGGCGAGTGAGGAGCGATTGGAGAGGCGAGTGAGGAGCGATTGGAGAGGAGAGTGAGGGTTTGGAGAGGAGAGGTGTGTGAGGGATTGGAGAGGTGAGGGATTGGAGAGGAGAGGAATGTGAGGGATTGGAGAGGAGAGGAGTGCTAGGTGGAGAGAGGAGAGTGTCAGGTGGAGAGAGGAGAGTGTCAGGTGGAGAGAGGAGAGTGTCAGGTGGAGAGAGGAGAGTGTCAGGTGGAGAGGAGTGAGGGGCCACATATTATGTGAAAGAAATAAATTGTGTTCATTGCACCATTTCTGGATCTGATGAATTGCCAGTAACCATTTTGAATGTGCAGCATCTAACTCAATATGTCGAAATGTCCCACGGGTGACCCCACTATATTTCTTCGTTTTTATTTCATTCAACATTATTATCCGGAAGTAAAGGTTCACATGTTCATTTCACGTGTGCAAAAACAAACTCCATTTCACGTGTGCATGGACATGAAACACAGACGGGAAATTGCTAAGAGATATTTCGTTCGAAGCAATTCTACACCGCCCAAATAAAATATTTCACCGATACACCGAGCGAATTTCAGCGAATTTCAGCGAATTTCACCGAGTTTCAGGAAATTACCCAGAGATATTTCTTCGTTTTTATTTCATTAGTTACTAGCAGAAGTACTCAGCGTTGCCGGCCGGGGGAAGGGGGAAGGGCACGTACACTTTAAACATGTATATACATGTGGGATGTGGGATATATACATGTGGGACGTGTGTGTGTGTGCGTGTGCGCGTGTGTGTGTGTGTGTGTGTGTGTGTGTATGTGTGTGTGGGGGTGTACATGTGTGTATGTGTATATGTGTATGTGTGTGCATGTGTGTCGGTGTACATGTGTGTGTACACATGTGTATGTGTGTGTATATATGTGTCTATGTGTATATATGTGTGTGTCTGTATGTGTGTATATATATATATATATATATATATATATATATATATATATATATATATATGTGTGTGGGTGTACATGTGTGTGTACGTGTGTGTGTATGTATGTATATGTGTATGCATGTGTGTGTGTATGTGTATGCATGTGTGTGTGTGTGTCTGTGTGTGTGTATGTGTATATGTGTATGTGTCTGTGTGTGTATATGTGTATGTGTGTGTATCCATATGTGTATGTGTATATGTGTGTATGTGTATATGCATGTGTCGGTGTACGTGTGCGTGCATGTGTGTGTGTGTGTGTATGTGTATGTGTGTATATATATGTGTGTGTATGTGTATGTGTATATGTGTGTCGGTGTACGTGTGTGTGTGTGTGTGTGTGTGTGTGTGTGTGTGTGTGTGTGTGTGTGTGTGTGTGTGTGTGTGTGTGTGTGTGTGTGTGTGTGTGTTAATAAGAGAGAGACCGAATTGTGAGATACAGAAATGAAAAAACGAGGTGTGTGTGTGTGTGTGTGTGTGTGTGTGTGTTATTGTGAAACAGGTGCAGCATCCAACTCAATATGTCGAAATGTCACACACGTCCATGCCCGTGGGATTCCCACGGGTGACCCCACTAGTATATATATACTAGCTTGGCTCGGCTCGCCGAGTGTCGTTACTGAGGAACAGGCTCTTATTTTAGCTGAGGATAATGACTGCACCTGAGTTGCTGTGTTGTCATGATTTACACCAATCATAATACAAACAATTATTTTGCACAAATGTATTTGTTGTGTTTGTGATATTACATTTTTATAGGCAATTTCGGTTGAATGTTTTTTTTCAAGAAATAACCCCTCAGCACATACATCGGGGAGGGGTAGTTGCAGACTGGAAGTTTGGGACGATTACACCTCACCACCACGTCATTTAAAACACCTCACCACCACATAATTTAAAACACCTCACCACCACATAATTTGAAACACCTCACTCCCACCTAATTTAAACACCTCATCACCAAGTAATTTAAAACACGTCACCACCACGTAATTCAAAAAACCTCACCACCACATCATTCAAAACACCTCACCACCATGTAATTCAAAACACCTCACCCCCACGTCATTCAAAACACCTCACCACCACGTAATTCAAAAGCCCTCACGACCACGTAATTCAAAACACCTCACCACCACATAATTAAAAACACCTCATCCACATGTAATTCAAAACACATCACGTAATTCAAAACCCCTCACGACCACGTAATTCAAAACACCTCACCACCACATCATTAAAAACACCTCATCCACATGTAATTCAAAACACCTCATCACCACGTAATTCAAAACACCTCACCCCCACGTAATTTAAAACATCTCACCCCCACCTAATTCAAAACACCTCACCCCCACCTAATTCAAAACACCTCACCCCCACCTAATTCAAAACACCTCACCCCCACCTAATTCAAAACACCTCACCACCACGTTATTCAAAACCCCTCACGACCACGTAATTTAGAAGACCTCACCATCACATAATTAAAAACACCTCAATACCAAGTCATTTAAAACACCTCACCACCAACTAATTCAAAACACCTCACCACCAACTAATTCAAAACACCTCACCACCACGTAATTCAAAACCCCTCACGACCACGTAATTCAAAAGACCTCACCACCACATAATTAAAAACACCTCAATACCAAGTCATTCAAAACACCTCACCACCACCTAATTTAAAACACCTCACCACCAACTAATTCAAAACACCTCACCACCACGTAATTCAAAACCTCTCACGACCACGTAATTCAAAAGACCTCACCACCACATAATTAAAAACACCTCAATACCAAGTCATTCAAAACACCTCACCACCACCACCTAATTTAAAACACCTCACCACCAACTAATTCAAAACACCTCACCACCACGTAATTAAACACACCTCACCACCAAGTAATTAAAAACACCTCACCAGTCACCACCACTTAATTCAAAACACCTCACCACCAAGTAATTAAAAACACCTCACCAGTCACCACCACGTAATTCAAAACACCTCACCACCACATAATTCAAAACACCTCACCACCACGTAATTCAAAACACCTCACCACCACATGATTCAAAACCACCACCACGTTATTAAAAACACTTCACAACCACGGAAACAAAAGTTTCAGGGAGTAGTTCAGTGACAACACAGATACTGCCCAGATATGTAGATATATAAATCGATGACCAAGTGTGCCTGAGTTGCTGTTTTGTCATGGTGGACACCAATCATAACAAACAATTATTTTGCATAAATGTTTTTGTCATATACGTGATATTACATTTCATAAACAATTGAAGTTGAATACTTAAGTTGAAAAAATACATCTTTTTCAATTTTTGTTTTTCAACAAAAGTTGTTTTTTCAAAAAATTTCAAAACAAAGACCCTTGAAGACACACACAGGAGAGATAGGTTCATACCCGAAGTTTCGTACGATTTTACAAAAGTTTGAGGTAGTAATTCAGTGACAAGACAAGACAAGTGACAAGACACTGCACAGATATATTTATAGATATGCTGTGTGTGTATATATATATATATATATATATATATATATATATATATATATATATATATATATACAGGGGGCTGCAAAAGTAGGTATACAGTAAGGATTATACCAGTATTACCAGTATTATAATAGTTTTGAGGGATTTTGAGGGAAATAGTTTTGAGGGACATTTGAGGGATTAATATGTTTATTATTGATATGTTTATTATTGATATGTTATTATTGATATGCTTGTATAATCAATAAAATACGTTTTGTGCGCACGTTTTTTTTCTTCATAACTGTATACCTACTTTTGCAGCCCCCTGTATGTATGTATATATATATATATATATATATATATATATATATATATATATATATATATATATATATATTGTTACTGATCGCGGTTTAAGATGTTAGTTACCGAGCAGTTTGGTATTGCCGCGACCTAACAGGATCCCTGACTCACCCGATTCACCCAGGACTTTGGCCGGATGGCACCACAGCTAGTCAATAGGGAAAAGACAAAGGCGACACGGATGTGAAGAAGAAGAAGCAGAAGACAAAAAGGTTGGAAATACCACTAAATTTATTCCTACTATTTACATGCTCAAAGTAACCAAGGAGAAGGAAAGATAATAAAATAATATACAGAAGGATTAGAGACACAGTGCAATTATTAACTTATACAGCTTAATTAACCCAGGACAGAACAAACAAAAGACACTGACTCAAGCGGGGAATTGCAGTAATGGCAGGATGTGGATGGCTGGAGGGAGAGGGAGGTCCAAGGGGGTCCCGCAGCACAACCGGCGCGTTTAGCAGCCGCCGTTCAGGCCAGGCCCCACGCTGCTGTTTTGGCTGCTGTTTACGTCGCGTGCTTTGCCAGGCCTTGTCCCACTCGTCTGGTCCAAACCCTCAACTCTTTCTTGTTTCTCTCACTCCTCACCACCGACTCCTCACCGCAACCAACTGACCACCGACTCCTTACCACCGCAACCAACGCAACCACTGACCCTCCTCTGGCAACCGACTCAGACCAACTCCTTGTGACCAACTCAAAGTGCATCTCCGACCAACTCACTGTGACCACTTCCGTTTGCGCCTTTTATAGCGCCTCCAGCGATTACGCCGCCGGCGTTTTGGACACGCCCATCGGGGTGCTCACCTCGGCCCTGGTTGGTCGCGCGACCCTCGGGCTCCGCCCTGGATGACGACGGGCGGGCGCGCCCCTCCTCCCCTCTGACGAGGTGGAGACACGCCTTTCTTCTCCGACTCAAAGCACATGGTCAATGGCGGTTATTGGAGGGGAGGTGATTGGGAATCGAGGGCTCAGCAGTGACGAGAGGGGATGTAATATGGAAATGGAGGTTTTGGGGATGGGAAGGAAAGGGAGATTTTGGGGATGGGAAGGAAAGGGGATCTATTCTCTTTCACTGGTGCAATGGAGTATTTCAATTAATGGAAGACACAGCCTTACACTAATACACATAATAAGGATATAACTGTCAAAAAAGATATATCGTGTCCTGCATGTATGTTTTATGGACTAACTACGGGAACGCCCTTTGACCTTTATACAACCACAAACGGAGGGAGGAGGGGTGATATTTTACAACAACCTTTTACAACAACATTTTACCACAACAATAAATAAATAAAAACATTCTCATATCCACAACAATATATATTGTTACAGACGCGGCTTTTAGATGTTATATGGACCGAGCGGTGGTGTATTTAACCGCGTCCGAACAGTTACTCCCCGATTAAAACCCGATTTCACCCGACGTTGACCAGATCGCCCCACGGATATTCAATCGGGAAATCTCTAAAGCGATCGCAAGAGAATGAAAAAGAAGAAGAAGAATACGGAGGAAGAACAGATTTATTATACACACACAAGCAATATTTTAGAGCGACCAATATTATTTACAGCAATAGATGGAAAAGAGCAGTCACACAGTGCATTGTTAACTTATTCTATTTCATTTACTTAATCCCCAAGACAAACGAGTAGGACAGGACGTTCACACTCACACGGTGGATATTGCAGGAAGGAATAGCTGAGGTGGACGCGTGGAGGAAGGCAAGGTCGGAGGCCGCAGCACCCCTCGCGGTTTTGGCGGGAAAACCTCCGTCGCGTATCCGCGGCCGTCACGCGCTGGCTCGGCACACCTGCTCCTCTTCCTGGGGTGGAGCCGTCTCCCTCCGTTCAGCGCGTCTCTCCAACGACAGGGGGGTATTGCAGGCAGGCAGGTAGGTAGGTAGGTAGGGCTTGCGGTGGATTGCACTCCTCTTCCAGGTCATCCCCCAGCGTATCTCTCAAGGCCTCTCTCCAGTCATCTCTCATCTGGACTCGTAAAGCAGTCCCCTGCAGTCGCTTTTATCACCTCCGGCGGAATTAAGCCGCCGGCTCCGAGGGCACGCCTACCGGGTCACTCACCGCGGTGTTGATTGGCTGTTAGGGCCGGTTCACTCCTGCCCTCTTCTGACGAGGTGGAGCCACGCCTTTCTTCTCCAACCTTACCTCGTGGCCAATGGTGGTTTGAAGAAAACCAGCCAAAATGCGGAAGGCAAATGGAAGGGAGGTTTTGGGGAAATTGGAAGGGCCTACGCTTATTTTGTTTGATACAATGCAAAGTCAATCTAGTGGAAAACACATACTTAGCCTACATGGAATAAGGAAATACACTATTTAAAAGATATATCGTGACCTGCGTGTGTGTTCTATGAAATTAATTAGGAGGACGGCTGCGACCATTATTTACATTACCAGGATGTTACCATACCAAAACCATACTCTTCACATCCGTTACCCTTCCTCCAAAATTGTTACACTCCTCAAAACCCGTTACACTTCTCAAAACCCGTTACACTTCTCAAAACCCGTTACACTTCTCAAAATCGTTACACTGCACCCTCCTTTCTTCAGGCACGTCCTCGGGCCTACTAGACTTAACTGAGTGTGACATGTAGGTGTAATTCCCTCTACAATTAACCTGACCCTGAGTGTGACAATTTTAAAACACAAATAAGTATGTCCCCCTATTGCATTGCATCCTGTCTAACAGACTCAAGCCCACAGCTAACCGAATTACGGGATTATTCTCAAACTATACATTTACGGTGGGGAGCATTATTTACAATGACGTGATTTCTTATTTACAACGCAACCCAGGACCTGTGTTTTTCTCTTTTTTTTTTTTTTTTTCCTTTTTAGGGAACAAGAAAAAGAAATTCCTGTTGGGAGGGAGGAGACAGCACGCATTGCATCGATGCACCAGTACCAATACCACCAAAGCACCCAAACACCACAAAGCACCCAAAAACACCATCCGGTGCGGTTACCATGGTTCATAATAAACACAACAAAACAACTGGTGGTGGTCTTCTCTTTCTCTGCTGGGCCGATGTTCTTCCCGACGTCTTCAGGCTTCATGCGGCCTATTTGGACATAATAAAAAGCACAACTTGTGTCCATTTTTATTTAGGGCCTCAGGGGCCAACTAAGGGTGGTCCACCTCCTTGGCATAGGTGCCACCTTACCGAGGTCCGCAAGCAAGATTCCCTGGCCACTATGGCCGGTTTCCAACAGAGGTGCCCTGCCCCAGAACCTGGGGTCCATCAAGTGGTACTTGGCCGCAGAACAGCGGTCCATAAAGTGGTACATCAACGCAATGCATGCTGGTTCTGGGAATCTCGGGCGCACAATGGCCACCTCACGCACGCTCCCATCGGCACCCAATGGCGCACAGGTCATGTGGGAGACAAAAGAAAGACAATTGAGCGAGGGGTAAGGTCACAAGGGTACACGTCAATAAGGCAATGCAAGGTGAAATGCGTACGGAGGCCGAAGTGAGAAAGCTCGTCCTTACCGTACGTCACCCCCCTGTCACCTACCCTACCCTTGTTCCCACCCCATATGTACAAAAATCTACACATTTACAAATTCGTCACTACTGTCACGTCTTCCCCATATTTCCCTTATACCAAATTCGTCTCCACAATCCCGTTACTTCAAAATTTGCCATCACCAATTCATCATCAATCCTCATAAGGAGGGAGAGATGGAATTACGCACAATGTCACACCCACGTCATGATGCGTCTCACAATCCAAACATTTGCATCATAAAAAATAATCAAAACATGGCATGGTGTGGAGTACCTGTCACCTCAGGTGAGTGGATGCAGATGGTGTGAGGAGATCCTTCATCCTAACTATCCTCTAAATGATTTTAACACACTTTACACTACCCGGGGTCTTTCCCTGCCAATTCATTGGCCAACTTACACTATGGGTTCTAATAACCAATTCCCATTGGCCAAACTGTGGTGCTCCTCAATTTTTGGGGTCTCACTCCCCCGATTCATCTCCCGGTGCTCTAGCACAATTTCTGGGCTGCGACGTGTACCTCTCCCAACAGGTCTACCCACCTGCACACCTCCACCACTGTAGTTGCCACCCGAGCTTACCTAGCTCCTCACCCTAACCTATCTAACTGGGGCAGGCCCCTCCTGGCTCTGTCACCCCACTCGGTGCCCTCTGGCACTGGGCTACCCGGGTCCGTCCTCCGGATCCTCGGGCCCCATCCACAACAACTACTACCGGCTCCCAGAGCCCACCTGCGGCCTCCCCTGGCCGACATCCTTACAGTGGTGGAGTGCCCAACCCAACTACACACACTAACAGGCTACACGCCCAGCCATTTCCACAACACCAACGCACCCATCCACATACCATTCTGTCACCCGCACCACAGATGCCAATATCCAACTACAATGTACCTATACCCTCTACCTACCACTTACACTACCCGCCCCGGGTATCCGTGATGGGGGTCCACTCTTCCCCCATTCACACCTTCGCACCATCCACTCCACTCCACAATTTCCACCATACTCACTCCACGACCATCCATTCCAATACTCCATACCATTTATTCCATACACCTGCCCTCCATTCACCTGTCGTTGCACACCTGTGCAATCTCACCTGGTGCCACCTGCACCCTCCTTTCTTCCTGGACCACTTGGTCATCACAATACACATCACCATCACTCACTCATACACTGCTCCACACACCTGTTCAGTTGCACACCTGTGCAATCACACCTGTTCAATCACTCCCACACACGGCATCATCTCAGCTAACTCCTCCCCTCTGAAACTTGCGCTTCCCAGTCGTCCCTTTAAACTATTGCGCTCCCACGTCATTATCAACCACACTAACCTACCTGCGTCCCCACTACAGGTATCAGTCACTAACTAACCTTATCGTTACCTAAGGTCATCTTCGCTAGATCCCTATCATTATCCAAGCCCTCCCTGGCTCGTTTTCACTGCCATAAACCCCATAAGCTAGTGCTCCTTTGCCCCCCACTCTGTGAGGGATGGTGGATTTGCCATCCCACCACATCGGGGGTCTCTCACTATCAATTTCGCTCGTCCAAATCCAACCATTCAAAAATTTTCCATTTACTGCCAATTCTATTCACTTTTCTAAATTTCGTTTCAAATCACTACTATCACTATCACCATCACCCGTCTACTTATTACATCCTCTCGGTGCGCCAATTCACATCACCCGTCTACTTATTACATCCTCTCGGTGCGCCAATTCACATCTACAGCCCGGCTTCGTACAGCCGAGCAATGAACGCGGGTCGTTTTTTTTTTTGCCAGCGGCTGGATACGTCCCGCATTCGGGGCAGGGACGGAGGCTTACCCGGGCCGAGATCCCATGCACCACTTCGGCGTGGAGCCATCCAATGTCCCGATCTCGACCTGCCGGCACGTCTCAATAGAAAGTGGTCGCCATGACGACCCTTCCTATCGAGCTGCCCGCTCCGCCTTGTGGAGCCCGGACGCGGCCGCTCCACGCGAGGCCCAGCGTGGATCGCGCACGGCGGTCCTTTCGAACCCGCCGTGGCTCGGATCTCCGCTGGTTCTCGCGGCACGCGAAGCCCGGCACGCACCGAGGGCCCGATCCGGCTAAAAGTCGACCTAACCTTTAACCCGGTTACCGTCGACGCTTCACCTGCAGGCTTACATGCATACGCTACCTCTTTCTTGCTCATACATGCAGCCGTTCCCATTCTCCTCGTACCTTTTCTTTCACACCTCGGTACACTCACTCCGCTCACCGACTTGGTCACACACCTGACCACCGAACACTTTGGCACACATTCGTTGCTCGCACACCTCACCAATACACCGCTTCGCGCCCCCTCCTCGGTCACCTCCTTTGTGACAATCACAGGTGTGCTCTCACCCGCACACCCAACCACGTGTCTCACTACCAATTCCAGCGTGCATTCCCACTCACGCTCTACCATTCCAGGTGTGCATCCTTCCATCCCAGGTGTACATCCTCGCTCACCTATCACAACCAGCTCACGCTCCGTTTCACTCTCACTACTCTCACCTCCACTCTCAGTCGCGCACTCACCCTTACTCTTGACAGCATGCGCTTTCCCCATGCACCCGTCCGTTACACACCTTTCTCGCGCATCCTCCCGCGCACACTTCTTCGTTACTTCCTCCGTAACACTCACCACAGGCATGCATTCTCCCTTACTCTTGACAGCATGCGCTTTCCCCATGCACCCGTCCGTTACACACCTTTCTCGCGCGTCCTCCCGCGCACACTTTTTCGTTACTTCCTCCGTAACACTCACCACACCGCGCTTCCCTGTGCTCCCTCGCACACGCGCTTTGACCAATTCACTCTTGACGGCACACTCACTCCTCGGCGTGCACTTTTTCCTCACACACCCCATGGTCGGACATTCTCGCACACCCCTTTTTTCGCACACCTGTCCTGTCACACACCTCACCAACGGCCTTTCACGAACACCCGGATCCAAACCAATCCCCAAGCCGACTGAATCTCCCCTCACATCATGTACATTGCCACTCACCTCCGTACCTCGTCGCACCTCCTCCGCCACCTGCAAACTTTTTATTTGGTTAGTGAGCACCGCATCATGATTTGAACACAGACCTTGTACATATTCCATGACTTCCTCCTTTATCTCCCTCTTAGCTTCCCTCCGTCTCTTCTTAATTTCACTCACCCCTTCTTCCACCTCCTCTAATTTTTCCTTTACCTCTTTCAGCTCCCGGTGCGCCCCCTCGATTTCTTCCTCCATTGCTACTTTAACCGTTTCTATGTGCGTCCTTACCTCCCGGTCCTTCGTCTCCATTACTTCTGTCACCTCTTCCAACCTCTTCGTCAATCCCTCATGTACCATTTGACATTCCTTTTGTGTCGCTATTAATTCATTTTTAATGTCCTTTTGTGTTGCTTTTAAACCCCCGATGATTGCAGTGTTCTTTTCCACTTGGTCCGCTAGTTCTTTTTGTCCCACCGTCAGCTGTTCTACTCCTTTCGTCAGGTCTTCTATTCCCCCCTGTAACTTTACCGTATTATTTCTCACCTCTTTCTCGATACGCTTTTCGCCTCGCTTTACCTCCTCGCGTAGCCCCGAGACCTCCTCACTCACCCCTCGTCGTATTTCCTCCATCTGGTTCCCCATCTGTTCGATTTCCCGGGCGGATTGTTCCCCTATTTCCCGCAATTTGTCCTCCATCCTATTTTCTAACCCCATTAACCCATTTTTCACCCCTTCTATCCCATTGTCTAACCCCTCAAATTTCTTGTCTAATCCCTCAAATTTCTTGTCTAATCCCTCAAAATTATTGTCTAACTTCCCACCGGTACCCCTCGCTTCGTCCCTCATTACCCCCATTTGCCCCATAATTCTGCTTTCCATTTGTTCCATACTGTCGTTTTTTTTCTGCATTTCCACCATGAATTGGGTCATGAAGGCTTGCATTTGGGTCGCGCTCATTGGTTCCGCGACCGTGGCCTCCTCAACCACGTGCGCGAGGGCGCCATTTTGTGCGTCTGAAACCTCCGCAACCACATTGCCATTTTTCTCCTCCTCCCTTTCCTCCACATACATTTCCCCGAGGTCCTGGGTCGATTCCACCCTGTCTATCTCTCCCACCGACATCCGATCGCCTTGATTGTCCATGGCGCGATCTCAAAATTCGGGTTTTGCTTTATAAAACAAAATAAATTTCGGCAGCTCGTAATTTTGACCAAAAATTTTTTTTTTCTAGATGTTTTTAAAAATTTGGTTCGGGACCCGAATTCCACTCCCAGACACCAATTGTTACAGACGCGGCTTTTAGATGTTATATGGACCGAGCGGTGGTGTATTTAACCGCGTCCGAACAGTTACTCCCCGATTAAAACCCGATTTCACCCGACGTTGACCAGATCGCCCCACGGATATTCAATCGGGAAATCTCTAAAGCGATCGCAAGAGAATGAAAAAGAAGAAGAAGAATACGGAGGAAGAACAGATTTATTATACACACACAAGCAATATTTTAGAGCGACCAATATTATTTACAGCAATAGATGGAAAAGAGCAGTCACACAGTGCATTGTTAACTTATTCTATTTCATTTACTTAATCCCCAAGACAAACGAGTAGGACAGGACGTTCACACTCACACGGTGGATATTGCAGGAAGGAATAGCTGAGGTGGACGCGTGGAGGAAGGCAAGGTCGGAGGCCGCAGCACCCCTCGCGGTTTTGGCGGGAAAACCTCCGTCGCGTATCCGCGGCCGTCACGCGCTGGCTCGGCACACCTGCTCCTCTTCCTGGGGTGGAGCCGTCTCCCTCCGTTCAGCGCGTCTCTCCAACGACAGGGGGGTATTGCAGGCAGGCAGGTAGGTAGGTAGGTAGGGCTTGCGGTGGATTGCACTCCTCTTCCAGGTCATCCCCCAGCGTATCTCTCAAGGCCTCTCTCCAGTCATCTCTCATCTGGACTCGTAAAGCAGTCCCCTGCAGTCGCTTTTATCACCTCCGGCGGAATTAAGCCGCCGGCTCCGAGGGCACGCCTACCGGGTCACTCACCGCGGTGTTGATTGGCTGTTAGGGCCGGTTCACTCCTGCCCTCTTCTGACGAGGTGGAGCCACGCCTTTCTTCTCCAACCTTACCTCGTGGCCAATGGTGGTTTGAAGAAAACCAGCCAAAATGCGGAAGGCAAATGGAAGGGAGGTTTTGGGGAAATTGGAAGGGCCTACGCTTATTTTGTTTGATACAATGCAAAGTCAATCTAGTGGAAAACACATACTTAGCCTACATGGAATAAGGAAATACACTATTTAAAAGATATATCGTGACCTGCGTGTATGTTCTATGAAATTAATTAGGAGGACGGCTGCGACCATTATTTACATTACCAGGATGTTACCATACCAAAACCATACTCTTCACATCCGTTACCCTTCCTCCAAAATTGTTACACTCCTCAAAACCCGTTACACTTCTCAAAACCCGTTACACTTCTCAAAACCCGTTACACTTCTCAAAATCGTTACAATATATATATATATATATATATATATATATATATATATATATATATATATATATATATATATATATATATATAAAAGATAGATAAAATATGTTGACATAAATCGAATAGCGTGGATCGGGATGCTGTGCTTGCCTCACTATACATCGCTGCAGAGGCACAAGTTTGTTTGAACTTAGGATAATGACTATATGAGTTGTTGTGTCGTCATGATTTAAGCCAATGATAATGCAAACATTTATTCTGCTCAAATTTATTTGTAATATCAGTGATGTTACATCTTTATAAGCAATTTAAGTTCAGGATAGTGATAACACTTCACTGTAAACAATACAACAACATGTCGCAGTTCTTGGAAGGTGAGGCAACTGCTTGATAGCGAAACGAATATTGTCAGGGTGGCCAACGCGTCATGATCCTACATACAGTTGACCATATGTGAAGACCGGTTGTTCTAGCCACAAGCACACCCTAGACAAACTCTGCCCCTGACTCTTGTTTATGGTCATGGCAAAGGCAATTCTCACTGGGAACTGACGTCGTTGCCAATGGAATGGGAAAATCCCATCTGTAGGTTGAAGAGTGATGCGAGGGATAAACACACTGCGACCTGCATTGTCACCATTAGCAATAATAGCCTTTAGGAGGCGGCCACAGATAACTTCTTTCACGATTAACCGTGTCCCATTTAATTGCAGAGTCCTGGCTTCGCGTTGAGGTTGCGGAGCAAGATTAACGGCATGCCATCCTTGAGTGAGAGTTGATGAGGTGGCATTCCGGCAATGTTAAGGGAATTGAGATATTCAGTTGGCAAACGTGTGGCATCGTCATCATCATCATCATTTACCGTCTTGTCTGCACTTTGACAAAGTGTTGGTGTTCCAGGAAATGTATCTGACATGACCTCGTTGATGGTATCCACCAATGTGTTATTTGGTGCTAATATTGCACGATCTGCCATCCACTTATGATCTGTGTGGTGTCGGTGAAAGTCAGGAAAGACCCAGTCAATGACTTCACTCATGGATCTACTTGATTGTTTCACGTGAGGTGCTGTCAATTTGCATGCACATTTCCTCTGGTATTTCAATGCATGCCTCATTGTTGTAGGGTAGCTGTCCGTTGCCAAGTTGTAGTAGCCAACGATCAAACTCCCTCGATTTTTTATAATGTCCAATGTCCATTCATAAGCACACGCATATTCTCGGTAAGGTGGAATATCTTGAAATGTTGCCACAACATAGAGAATATTTCAGAGAGGCATTGACAATCTGGGCACGTGATCCATGTTTAATAACAGGAAGCACCTGTCTAAAGTGTCCAGCAGAGAACTATTACTTTTCCCCCAAAAGGTATGTCTTGGTTGGTGATGTCTCGTAATGTACGGTGGTCAAGTGCCTCAAGTAGGTGCCTGTGACTCATTGGAGCCTCGTCCCATACAATAAGGTTTGCTCTACGAATTAGGTCAGCAAGAACACTTTGGTGAGATATCGATATTGATAATGTTGTTGAGTCAGTGACCATGATGGGGGCTTTGAACCTGGAATGAAATGTACGTCCACCCAGCAGAAGTGTAGCCGCAATACCACTTGAGGCAACAGCTAGAGAAACATTCATTTTGTCACTGTGCAGGGTGTGTGCAGCAGCTAGCAGAGTGTTCAGTGTATAGGTTTTACCTGTCCCACCTCTTGCATCCAGGAAGATAGCCAATGGTTCCTTTTTCTGTAAAGCAACTATAACAGTGTCATATACATATACCTCACGTTGAGAGGGTAGAAGTGCATTTGGGCCATGCAAGCGTTGGTTTACAATGTTTCTCAAAGTTTTAAAATCATAAGCAAGTTCAAATTCCTCCTGAATAATCATTGGCAGTTGTGGTTGTGCAATATTTCCATTGATTGCTTGCACTGTTGCACGCAAATCATTTGTGACATTTGGCAGATGAAACTCAGAAAGTTGTCTGTCGTGGTGTTGAAGGCGATGCTCAACGTCCAGCGATACCATTGCACGCAGGAGTTGATGATCAGCTTGCTTATTGAGGAACCCGAGGAAGAAAGTCATCCCACCAGTGCATATGGTGATGGTCGAAGACCATAACTGGGTCAGCAGGGTTTCAAAAGAGTAGAGTAGGAGGGTCACAAAGAGCTCCCTGATTTGTGGGCACATTTGTATTGCTTCTGCAATCTGCATCTGTCAATGCAAAATGCCATTCTCCATCATTTTGAAGGAGACCAAGCGTCTCACACATGCACTTTGGAAAGTTTCATGGCACTGACCATTAATAGTCCTCTACTTCCTTCTACATTTATTTCCATCACTCTTCTCAACCAGTCACTTTCATCCTTCCTCAACACATGACCAAACCATCTCAACCTGTTTCTCTTCACAGCATCAATCACAGGCTCTATTCCCATCATCTTTCGCAATTCATCATTTGTCTTCCTCTCTCTCAACGATACTCTGCACATCCACCGAACCATTCCCATTTACACCCTTTCCAGCCTTCGTTGCTGCTCTACGTTCATTACCTATGTCTCGCTCCCATAAATCATAACACTTATCACACATGCAGCATACACCTTTCCCTTCAGCTTCAACGACACTACCCTCCTCATCAGCACGCCACTCAGTTCCCGAAACTTCTTCCATGCACATCTCACTCTAGCAACCGTTGCTGAGTCTGATCCACCTTCTACATTCAACATGTCTCCGAGGTAGCAAAATGTTTTCACTCCCCCTTCCTCTTCATTAACGGTATGGACCTCAAACATCCGGGGCCTTCGCTCAAACTTGACTGATCTCTCCATACAGGTTGCTTCTGACAAACCAGACGTGATCTGCTTAACAGAAACTTTCCTACCTCATGGTGTCTCTGATTCCTTGGTATCTATCCCAGGTTATTCGCACCTCCAGGAAGGTTAGACCTGAGCCATGTCCTGGAGGTGGGGTTGCTATCTTTATAAAAAAAACTCTTCCTCACTCGCCCTGCACTGCCCTCTCTCCACCTCACCCCCAGGAATACCTTTGGCTACGGCTTACCCTTCGCTCCCACCTTTTGTTCATATGTGTGTTGTGCCGTCCACCAAACAGTGATGACTCCATATACATCTCGCTGTCTGATAATATGGACCAACTTCTATCTACCCATCCCAACTCTCTCTTCCTCATATGTGGTGATTTCAATTGTCACCATGCCAGTTGGCTGGGTGTGGGTACCTCTATCACAAGCCATGGCTCCTCAGCAAAGGACTTCTGCGACTCACTGGGACTCACGGTCTGGCACCACCCTCTGCTCACCAAACTCTCCTCCTTTGGTATCCATGGAAATCTCCACGCATGGCTGGCGGACTTCCTCTCTAGTCGTAGTCAACGTGTGGCCCTGAATGGGTTTATCTCATCTCCTCTTCCTGTTCAGGCTGGAGTTCCCCAAGGCAGTGTTCTGGGCCCTGTGCGTTTTCTGGTCTTCATCAATGATCTCTCTGACTCTCTTGGAAAATCCTCTCTATCTCTTTGCTGATGACTCTACTCTCTGCCACTCCATACCTATTCCTTCAGATAGGCAGGCAGCAGCCTCCTCACTCTCTGCAGACCTCGACAAAATCACAGACTGGGCAAACAAGTGGAACATTTCAATCCTGAAAAATCTCACACTATCACTATGTCTCTTCGAAAAGACCGTCCGGACAACCCTCCCATGTACTTTGTCAACAAACTTCTCCACGACGTTATGTCACTCAAGCTTTTGGGTCTCACTATCTGCCATGATCTTTCCTGGGAAAACCACATTTCAAATCTGGCCTCCAAAGCCAGCCGCCGACTGGGCATCCTCCGTCGTGCGAAGTCCTTCCTTGGCACACCTGAGCTCCTCACCACATACAAGGCTTTCATCTGCAGCTCAATGGAATACTACACTCCCCTCTGGGCTGGTGCTCCTGCCTCACACCTAGCTCGTCTTCACGCGGTTGAAACCAAAGCGTTCAGAATCATTGGAATCTCCCGCGATGAAGCTAACTCCAAGGGCCATTCACTCACTCACCGCCGGCAGGTTGGTGGTCTTTCCGTCTTCTACCGACTCCTCTCCGGCCTTGCCCTCCCAGCTGTCTCTGGGCTCTGTCCCCCAAATATTCCTGCAGGTCGCACAAGATCTGCCTGCAACCCTCTTATGGTTAAACTGCCAAAATCAAGACTCTGCTCACCTTCACTCCTTCATTCCTCTTTTCTCCTGCCTCTGGAACAAACTCCCTCACTCTCTTCAATCCCACTCCTCCCTCCAGGTCTTTAAAACAGCTGTTCACCACCATCTCTTATCTTCCCCCATCCAAAACCTTGATCTTTTCTACCCCTGCTAATTTCACCCCAAATCCACTTTTTTGAAATACCAACTTCTGTGCTGGAAGTCCTTGGTGTACTTGTGTTTTATACTTCTCCCACCCCCCCCCCCTTCCCACGCCTCCTCCCCCCAAGCCCTCTCCCTCCCACACATCTCCCGATGTCCCTGCTCTCAAATGTTGTGTTTGTGTGCTTCCCCTTCTCTCCCCATCTTGTCTACTGCTCCCTCTTTTTATATATTTTGTTTGTTAGATTTGTTTGTGAAATAAATGTTAGCTCTTTCACAAGCCTCGATTCTGTAAACAAAAAAACAAACCCCCACCCCCCCCAAAAAAAACCCTCCTTTACGTTCTGAGCCAGCACCTCCATCACAGCTACAAATAGTAGTGACCTTAGTACCGACCCCTGATGCGCTCCCACCTTCACCTCAAACTCACCACTGTTCCCATCCTTCATCCTTACAGCTGTACGCGCTCTTTTGTACATTGCCATCACTACTCTGATCAACCATTCCTCCACTCCTAACTTCCTCAATGCCCGTGTCAATACTTCGTGTGGAACCCTATCGAATGCTTCCTCCAGATCAACAAACCCAAGAAACAGCTTCTTCCTCTTCTCCATGTACTTCTCCTGCAACTGCCTCACAATAAAAAGCGCGTCTGTCGTTCCTCTTCCTGGCATAAATCCAAAACTGCATTTCGTCGATCTGCACTTTCTTCCTTATCCTCCTCTCCAACACCCTTTCCAATACCTTCATTCCATGCTCCAATAACTTTATCGCTCGGTACGAGCCACACTCCAGAGGGTCACCTTTCCCCTTGTATAGAGGGACGAGGGTACTCAGTTCCCAATCCACTGGAATGCGGCCTTCTTTCACCACCAGATTACAGATCTCTGTCATTCTCTTCACACCCCAACTTCCTGCTGCCTTCAACACATCTCCCACAACTCCCGTCAGCCCTCCTGCTTTTCTACTCTTCATTGCTTTTATCGCTTCCTCAACTTCCTTCTCAGTTATCTTCTCTGCCGGTCCTAAAACTGGGTTACTCTCTATGTTGCCATGCCATTCATTCTCTGCATTCAACAGCATTTCCATACATCTCTTCCGTCTTCCTTTAATTCCATCTGGGTCCACAACGATTTGTCCCAAGCAACTCACCCCCATCACATCACACCTCTCTTTCGCTATCTGCTTTGCAATCCTGAATACCGCTCTCTGACCCTCTTCCGAATCCAAGCGTTCTCCGAACATTTTCCTGCATGCCTCCTGTGCCTTTGCTACCTCTTTCTTTGCAGCCTTCTTGGCTGCCTTATAGCCTTTGCTACCTCTTTCTTTGCAGCCTTCTTGACTGCCTTATAACTTTCATGCTCTGCTTTTTCTGCTCCCGTACCCTTCGCCTTCTGCCACTCCTTGAACTTCTTCCTCTTCTCGTCAATCCTCTTTCCAACTTCATCATCCCACCACCATGTTCCCAAGTGCCTCGGTGGTCCTTTTGTCCATCCACATACCTCACCACCGGCTCCCAACAGACTATCTTTCATTGACATCCAATCACTTTCAAGCTCAACCACATCAGCCTCTACCCTACTCAGCCTCTCTTTTAATGCCTCCCTTACTGGCACCTCTTTCAACCTCCACACCTTCATTCTCGGTTGGTACTTCACCCGCCGAGCTCTCCTCGCACCTTTCACCCTCATGTCGCAGACAACCAAGTGGTGCTGTGAAACAGCCTCCTCCCCCGGGATCACCTTTGTGTCCCGGAGGTGCCCCATATCTCGCCTACGCACCATCAGGTAGTCAACGGTTGTCGTCGATCCACCTGAGTGTTGTGGAAAACCAATCAGGTCCACACAACTTTAGTCCAACTTCTGGTTTAATTCCATTTAGATCATGACATCATCCTGTAATGCAGGAAATGCAATAAGCATAAGATATGGCATCACATGGGACCATTCATAACATTCAATGTAAGCAATGTAAGCAAGCTGAATATTCTATGCTGGCGTACCGTTAGCGAGTCTACCAGATGTAACGTGTCACAGGAGAAGTCTCGGAGCACCGTCCGCAGCAGCGGGTCTTATAGTCGCGCCCCTAGCGGTGTCAACCAGGGTCGGGTGACGAAGGGTGTAACGCCAAGTCGTCGGGCCCTGGTAGACTCGGTGAGGGGAGGGTCGGTAGACTTTCGGCGATGGGAGCGTCGGGAGAGTCCATAGTCTCATAGATGGGTTCGATCGGTTCGTCCGATCTAAATATCTCTAATTCTGGGAGATTTAATCTATCTCTAATTCTGGGGGATTTAATCGATCTCTAATTCTGGGGTATTTAATCTACCTCTAATTATGTGGGATTTAATCTTTCTCTAATTCTGGGGGATTTAATCTATCTGCAATTCTGGGGGATTTAATCTATCTCTAATTCTGGAGGATTTAATCTATCTCTAATTCTGGGGTAATTAATCTTTCTCTAATTGCAGGGGAATGAATCTATTTCTAATTCTGGGGGATTTAATCTATCTCTAATTCTGGGAGATTTAATCTATCTCTAATTCTGAGGGATTTAATCTATCTCTAATTCTGGGGGATTTAATCTATCTCTAATTCTGGGGAATTTAATCTATCTCTAATTCTGGGGGATTTAATCGATCTCTAATTCTGGGGGATTTAATCTTTCTCTAATTCTGGGGGATTTAATCTATCTCTAATTCTGGGGGATTTAATCTGTCTCTAATTCTGGGGGATTTAATCTATCTGTAATTCTGGGGGATTTAATCTATCTCTAGTTGCGGGGGAATGAATCTATCTCTAATTCTGGGGGATGTAATCTATCTCTAATTGTGGGGGAATTCATCTTTCTCTAATTCTAGGGGATTTAATCTGTCTCTAATTCTGAGGGAATTAATCTATCTCTAATTTTGGGGGAATTAATTCTGGGGGATTTAATCTATCTCTAATTCTGGGGGATTTAATCTGGGGGATTTAATTCTGGAGGATTTAATCTATCTCTAATTTTGGGGGATTTAATCTATCTCTAATTTTGGGGGATTTAATCTATCTCTAATTGTGGGGGAATGAATCTATCTCTAATTCGGGGGCATTTAATCTATGTCTAATTGTGGGGGAATTAATCTTTCACTAATTCTGGGGATTTAATCTGTCTCTAATTCTGGAGGATTTAATATTTCTCTAATTCTGGGGGATTTCGTCTCTCTAATTCTGGGGGATTTCATCTATCTCTACTTCTGGGGAATTTAATCTTTCTCTAATTCTGGGGGGATTGAATCTTTCTCTAATTCTGGGGGCTTTAGTCTTTCTCTAATTCTGGGGGATTTAATCTTTCTTTAATTCTGGGGGATTTAATATATCTATAATTGTGGGGGAATTAATTCTGGGGGATTTAATCTATCTCTAATTCTGGGGGATTTAATCTGGGGGATTTAATTCTGGGGGATTTAATATATCTCTAATTCTGGGAGATTTAATCTATCTCTAATTCTGGGGTAATTAATCTTTCTCTAATTATGTGGGATTTAATCTTTCTCTAATTCTGGGGGATTTAATCTAACTCTAATTCTGGGAGATTTAATCTATGTCTAATTCTGGGGGATTTAATCTGGGGGATTTAATTCTGGGGGATTTAATCTATCTCTAATTCTGGGGGATTTAATCTTTCTCTAATTCTGGGTGATTTAATCTATCTCTCCTTCTGGGGAATTTAATCTTTCTCTAATTCTGGGGGGATTGAATCTTTCTCTAATTCTGGGGGATTTAGTCTTTCTCTAATTCTGGGGTATTTAATCTTTCTTTAATTCTGGGGGATTTAATCTATCTCTAATTGTGGGGGAATTAATTCTGGGGGATTTATTCTGGGGCACTTAATCTATCTCTAATTCTGGGGGATTTAATCTGGGGGATTTAATTCTGGGGGATTTAATCTATCTCTAATTCTGGGAGATTTAATCTATCTCTAATTCTGGGGTAATTAATCTATCTCTAATTCTGGGGTAATTCATCTTTCTCTAATTATGTGGGATTTAATCTCTCTAATTCTGGGGGATTTAATCTATCTCTAATTCTGGGGGATTTCATCTATCTCTAATTCTGGGGTAATTCATCTTTCTCTAATTATGTGGGATTTAATCTTTCTCTAATTCTGGGGGATTTAATCTATCTCTAATTCTGGGAGATTTAATCTATCTCTAATTCTGGGGGATTTAATCGATCTCTAATTCTGGGGGATTTAATCTATCTCTAATTACAGGGGAATGAATCAATTTCTAATTCTGGGCGATTTAATCTATCTCTAATTCTGGGAGATTAAATCTATCTCTAATTCTGGGGGATTTAATCTTTCTCTAATTCTGGGGGATTTAATCTATCTCTAATTCTGGGGTAATTAATCTTTCTCTAATTATGTGGGATTTAATCTTTCTCTAATTCTGGGGGATTTAATCTATCTCTAATTCTGGGGGATTTAATCTATCTCTAATTCTGGGGGATTTAATCTATCTCTAATTCTGGGGGATTTAATCTATCTCTAATTCTGGGGTAATTAATCTTTCTCTAATTATGTGGGATTTAATCTTTCTCTAATTCTGGGGGATTTAATCTATCTCTAATTCTGGGAGATTTAATCTGTCTCTAATTCTGGGGGATTTAATCTATCTGTAATTCTGGGGGATTTAATCTATCTCTAGTTGCGGGGGAATGAATCTATCTCTAATTCTGGGGGATTTAATCTATCTCTAATTGTGGGGGAATTCATCTATCTGTAATTCTAGGGGATTTAATCTATCTCTACTTCTGGGGAATTTAATCTTTCTCTAATTCTGGGGGGATTGAATCTTTCTCTAATTCTGGGGGCTTTAGTCTTTCTCTAATTCTGGGGGATTTAATCTTTCTTTAATTCTGGGGGATTTAATTCTGGGGGATTTAATCTATCTCTAATTCTGGGGGATTTAATCTGGGGGATTTAATTCTGGGGGATTTAATATATCTCTAATTCTGGGAGATTTAATCTATCTCTAATTCTGGGGTAATTAATCTTTCTCTAATTATGTGGGATTTAATCTTTCTCTAATTCTGGGGGATTTAATCTAACTCTAATTCTGGGAGATTTAATCTATGTCTAATTCTGGGGGATTTAATCTGGGGGATTTAATTCTGGGGGATTTAATCTATCTCTAATTCTGGGGGATTTAATCTTTCTCTAATTCTGGGTGATTTAATCTATCTCTCCTTCTGGGGAATTTAATCTTTCTCTAATTCTGGGGGGATTGAATCTTTCTCTAATTCTGGGGGATTTAGTCTTTCTCTAATTCTGGGGTATTTAATCTTTCTTTAATTCTGGGGGATTTAATCTATCTCTAATTGTGGGGGAATTAATTCTGGGGGATTTATTCTGGGGCACTTAATCTATCTCTAATTCTGGGGGATTTAATCTGGGGGATTTAATTCTGGGGGATTTAATCTATCTCTAATTCTGGGAGATTTAATCTATCTCTAATTCTGGGGTAATTAATCTTTCTCTAATTCTGGGGTAATTCATCTTTCTCTAATTATGAGGGATTTAATCTATCTCTAATTCTGGGAGATTTAATCTTTCTCTAATTATGTGGGATTTAATCTATCTCTAATTCTGGGAGATTTAATCTATCTCTAATTCTGGGGAAATTCATCTTTCTCCAATTATGTGGGATTTAATCTATCTCTAATTCTGGGGTAATTAATCTATCTCTAATTCTGGGGTAATTCATCTTTCTCTAATTATGTGGGATTTAATCTCTCTAATTCTGGGGGATTTCATCTATCTCTAATTCTGGGGTAATTCATCTTTCTCTAATTATGTGGGATTTAATCTTTCTCTAATTCTGGGGGATTTAATCTATCTCTAATTCTGGGAGATTTAATCTATCTCTAATTCTGGGGGATTTAATCGATCTCTAATTCTGGGGGATTTAATCTATCTCTAATTACAGGGGAATGAATCAATTTCTAATTCTGGGGGATTTAATCTATCTCTAATTCTGGGAGATTAAATCTATCTCTAATTCTGGGGGATTTAATCTATCTCTAATTCTGGGGGATTTAATCTATCTCTAATTCTGGGGTAATTAATCTTTCTCTAATTATGTGGGATTTAATCTTTCTCTAATTCTGGGGGATTTAATCTATCTCTAATTCTGGGGGATTTAATCTATCTCTAATTCTGGGGGATTTAATCTATCTCTAATTCTGGGGGATTTAATCTATCTCTAATTATGGGGGATTTAATCTATCTCTAATTGTGGGGGAATTAATCCATCTCTAATTATGGGGGATTTAATCTATCTCCAATTCTGGGGTACAGTAATTAATCTTTCTCCAATTATGTGGGATTTAATCTATCTCTAATTCTGGGGTAATGAATCTATCTCTAATTCTGGGGTAATTAATCTATCTCTAATTCTGGGGTAATTAATCTATCTCTAATTCTGGGGTAATGAATCTCTCTCTATTTCTGAGCGAATTGATCAATCTGTATTTCTGAGAAAATTAATCGATCTTTAATTCCGAAGGAATTAATCAATCCGTATTTCTGAATGAATTATCTTTTTTTTGTTGGTTTATTGAGACAATGATCACATAAGCCGGAGTTATGCTTCTACGAAGATGCACGTAAGCGTCTCTGCATAGCTATGCAGAGAAGGGGTTTATGGGTAACCGTAGCCCGCATAGGCTCGCCGAGGGGTCGATGCGCACCCCTCCAAAATCTCAACAATGCGTCGCACGTAGCTGTGGTCATGTGCGTCAAACAAACGCTGATTGGTTGAGCAGGGAAGTATATCTGGTAGCATTGAGGGTTGGGCCCAGACCCAAATCCGGAACTAAAACAAAGAACCAAAACATTCAAACAGAATGTTTACACTTTTACTGGAGGTGGAAACGGGTTTCCATTTCTGGGTGCTTCTCCATTTTCTGTACATTCTTTAGTTTTAGTAAATGTGACACTGCCCCGTACTGCACGCGTTAACGTTACATGCAAGTAAGTTGGCAAACACCCATGCGGACGTCTGCGGGCGACACCCGTGCATGTTTGCAGAAGCATAAATCAGCCTTTACACCTAACGTACCTTGCCAGAGTGTGTGGGTAATGCATGTAGATCGTTGCTTTTCATTTGGTCTTTATCAACAAGTCCTACAAAGGAATTAAACATGAACGATCAATTAATATTGGAACATTCAATCAGCCTTTTTCCTTTTTTGAGCTCGAGCAAACGTTACAACGAGCTCAAAGTTTTGTTTGAAGACCAGCAGCTCCCTGAATGGTGCAACAAGACAGGTGTGTACAACAGTCACTGGCACAAAGGATGATTCTTATTGTCAGAAGGTCAAGAAAGAGGGACTCCTTAATGTAATAATAATGAATGCAAATTAAAATGTAGCTAGCAAATTGTGAAAGAAACGGATTTAAGTTTGTTTTTACAAAGGACGTTGCCATGAGATAATCACAAACAAGGGAATTTGAATGGAGAAATCACTTGATAACATATTGCTTGTGCTATGTTGCTATGAAAAAAAGGAGGTGTTAGTGCATGAGTGGTGTGTGACGACATGGTGTGTATATTACATCACTTTGCAGGAATATGAAAAAAACAAACTCAAAAAAGGATGTTTTAGTGCATGAGTGGTGTGCGACGACATGGTGTATATATTACATCACCTTGAGAGAATACTAAAAAAAAAACTCAAAAACGAAGTGTTAGTGCATGAATGGTGTGCGACAACATGGTGTATATATTACATCACCTTGCGGGAATACCAAAAAAAAAAATCTCAAAAAAGAAAGTGTTAGTGCATGAGTGGTGTGGTGTGCAGTGACACTGTGTGTGCATTACATCACCTTGCGGAAATACTTTTAAAAAACAAGAGAAAAATGACCACAGTGTGATCACCAGCTGCGACGTGTAGAATCATGAGGATATCCGTTGCAATATGCGCTACCAAATTCGACCAGTCATTAAATTATACGCATGCACCAGCGTCTTTTTGTCTTTCAGTTCTGGTCTTGTCCTTTGTTTTGCGACGCATCATGCTTCATCAACTGATTACATATAATGTATGGACGTGAATGTTATTTCTGTTAATGTTAATCTTAATTCATTAATGTTATTTATTAATGTTAATTCTGGGTGGCAGAGGGATAATTTGAAACGGGCTTGGTCGGTAGGGGAAGTCCGAGTGTATGCGCATGCGCTTTTCAAAAAGGCACCCCAACAACAAGAACAACAACGCGGTCCTCTCATAGAGATGCTCGTCGCAGCTAAAAACTCAAAAAAGGAAGTGTTAGGACAGGAGTGGTGTGCGACGACATGTTGTGTATATTACATCGCCTTGTGGGAATACTTCCGCTCTAGCAGGGAACATGGCCTTAAAATGCATGTTGTTGTTGTTGTGTTGTGGGAATACTTGAAGAAAAAAAATTCTAGAGTGTACATAATCATTAGCTCATAGAAGAGAAGCATCACGACAAACGTCTTTTATAAGTTCCGAAATATATTACAACAAATTATCATGTAGAGCTGTAGGAATTGAACGTGAAAGATTAAAAAGGGTCTCCTTACTCCTGTTCGGTATCATCTCCATCGCTCCATATGGAGGAGCCAGGATTCCTGCCAAGTATTGTCGATATTTCTGCAAACATGATGCAAGAACACAAATGAATGTGGTTTCTTAAGCAGACAAAGTGCTATACGATTCCAATGTAATGATTTGTTTTGAAGTATTCTTTCTTCTACATTATGTAGTCCATATAAATAGGGCTACGGAGTGTGGGATCTGCCTTAAGTGGACCCATAAATGGGAAGGAGTCAGATATTGATGAGCTGGCAGGGCATGACCAAGGTGGGATCAAAGGACAGGAAGTTTGTTTTACAAGTGGAAATACCAACTGGTTTTCTACAAAGCCCTGTGAAAGTTTGGTGTCTCCATCTGCAATTATTGCCATAGACCTGTTGGGTGGCCTGCTTGCCAGTCCTGCCTTTTCCCATTGGGTAGTTTGGACCAAAAAGTGGATGCACGTCTAACCCAGGTTTCCACCAAAAGGTAGATGTACGTTTAACCCAGGTTTATACCAAAAGGTGGATGCACGTTTAACCCAGGATTATACCAAAAGGTGGATGCACGTTTCACCCAGGATTATACCAACAGGTGGATGCACATTTAAACCAGTATTATACCAAAAGGTGGATGCACGTTTAATCCAGGATTATACCAAAAGGTGGATGCACATTTAAACCAGGATTATACCAAAAGGTGGATGCATGTTTAACCCAGGTTTCCACCAAAAGGTAGATGCACGTCTAACCCAGGTTTCCACCAAAAGGTAGATGCACGTCTAACCCAGGTTTCCACCATAAGGTGGATGCACGTTTAAACCCAGGTTTATACCAAAAGGTGGATGCACATTTAACCCAGGTTTCCACCATAAGGTGGATGCACGTTTAAACCCAGGTTTATACCAAAAGGTGGATGCAAATTTAACCCAGGATTATACCAAAAGGTGGATGCACATTTAACCCAGATTTGGACAAAAATGTGGATGCACGTCTAACCCAGGTTTCCACCAAAAGGTGGATGCACGTTTAACCCAGGCTTATACCAAAAGATGGATGCACATTTAACCCAGGTTTCCACCAAAAGGTGGAAGCACATTTACCGCAGGATTATACCAAAAGGTGGATGCACATTTAACCCAGGATTACACCAAAAGGTGGATGCACATTTAACCCAGGATTATACCAAAAGGTGGATGCACATTTAACCCAGGATTATACCAAAAGGTGGATGCACATTTAACCCAGGATTATACCAAAAGGTGGATGCACGTTTAACCCAGGATTATACCAAAAGGTGGATGCACGTTTAACCCAGGATTATACCAAAAGGTGGATGAACATTTAACCCAGGATTATACCAAAAGGTGGATGCACATTTAACCCAGGATTATACCAAAAGGTGGATGCACATTTAACCCAGGTTTCCACCAAAAGGAGGATGCGCATTTAACCCAGGATTATACCATAAGGTGGATGCACATTTAACCCAGGATTATACCAAAAGGTGGATGCACATTTAACCCAGGATTATACCAAAACGTGGATGCACATTTAACCCAGGTTTCCACAAAAAGGAGGATGCGCATTTAACCCAGGATTATACCAAAAGGTGGATGCACGTTTAACCCAGGATTATACCAAAAAGTGGATGCACATTTACCCCCAGGATTATACCAAAAGGTGGATGCACATTTAACCCAGATTTGGACAAAAATGTGGATGCACGTCTAACCCAGGTTTCCACCAAAAGGTGGATGCACGTTTAACCCAGGCTTATACCAAAAGATGGATGCACATTTAACCCAGGTTTCCACCAAAAGGTGGAAGCACATTTACCGCAGGATTATACCAAAAGGTGGATGCACATTTAACCCAGGATTACACCAAAAGGTGGATGCACATTTAACCCAGGATTATACCAAAAGGTGGATGCACATTTAACCCAGGATTATACCAAAAGGTGGATGCACATTTAACCCAGGATTATACCAAAAGGTGGATGCACGTTTAACCCAGGATTATACCAAAAGGTGGATGCACGTTTAACCCAGGATTATACCAAAAGGTGGATGAACATTTAACCCAGGATTATACCAAAAGGTGGATGCACATTTAACCAAGGTTTCCAACAAAAGGAGGATGCGCATTTAACCCAGGATTATACCAAAAGGTGGATGCACATTTAACCCAGGATTACACCAAAAGGTGGATGCACATTTAACCCAGGATTATACCAAAAGGTGGATGCACATTTAACCCAGGATTATACCAAAAGGTGGATGCACATTTAACCCAGGATTATACCAAAAGGTGGATGCACGTTTAACCCAGGATTATACCAAAAGGTGGATGCACGTTTAACCCAGGATTATACCAAAAGGTGGATGAACATTTAACCCAGGATTATACCAAAAGGTGGATGCACATTTAACCCAGGTTTCCACCAAAAGGAGGATGCGCATTTAACCCAGGATTATACCATAAGGTGGATGCACATTTAACCCAGGATTATACCAAAAGGTGGATGCACATTTAACCCAGGATTATACCAAAACGTGGATGCACATTTAACCCAGGTTTCCACAAAAAGGAGGATGCGCATTTAACCCAGGATTATACCAAAAGGTGGATGCACGTTTAACCCAGGATTATACCAAAAAGTGGATGCACATTTACCCCAGGATTATACCAAAAGGTGGATGCACATTTAACCCAGGATTATACCAAAAGGTGGATGCACATTTAACCCAGGATTATACCAAAAGGTGGATGCACATTTAACCCAGGATTATACCAAAAGGTGGATGCACATTTAACCCAGGATTATACCAAAAGGTGGATGCACATTTAACCCAGGATTATACCAAAAGGTGGATGCACGTTTAACCCAGGATTATACCAAAAGGTGGATGCACATTTAACCCAGGATTATACCAAAAGGTGGATGCACATTTAACCCAGGATTATACCAAAATGTGGATGCACATTTACCCCCAGGATTATACCAAAAGGTGGATGCACATTTACCCCAGGATTATACCAATAGGTGGATGCACATTTAACCCAGGATTATACCAAAATGTGGATGCACATTTAACCCAGGTTTGGACCAAAATGTGGATGCACATTTAACCCAGGATTATACCAAAAGATGGATGCACATTTACCCCAGGATTATACCAAAAGGTGGATGCACATTTAACCCAGGATTATACCAAAAGGTGGATGCACATTTAACCCAGGATTATACCAAAAGGTGGATGCACATTTAACCCAGGATTATACCAAAAGGTGGATGCACATTTAACCCAGGATTTTACCAAAAGGTAGATGCACATTTAACCCAGGATTATACCAAAAGGTGGATGAACATTTATCCCAGGATTATACCAAAAGATGGATGCACATTTAACCCAGGATGATACAATAAGGTGGATGCACATTTAACCAAGGTTTCCACCAAAAGGAGGATGCGCATTTAACCCAGGATTATACCAAAAGGAGGATGCACATTTAACCCAGGATTATACCATAAGGTGGATGCACATTTAACCCAGGTTTCCACCAAAAGGAGGATGCGCATTTAACCCAGGATTATACCAAAAGGAGGATGCGCATTTAAACCAGGATTATACCAAAAGGTGGATGCACATTTACCCCAGGATTATACCAAAAGGTGGATGCACATTTAACCCAGGATTATACCAAAATGTGGATGCACATTTAACCCAGGTTTGGACCAAAATGTGGATGCACATTTAACCCAGGATTATACCAAAAGATGGATGCACATTTACCCCAGGATTATACCAAAAGGTGGATGCACATTTAACCCAGGATTATACCAAAAGGTGGATGCACATTTAACCCAGGATTATACCAAAAGGAGGATGCGCATTTAAACCAGGATTATACCAAAAGGTGGATGCACATTTACCCCAGGATTATACCAAAAGGTGGATGCACATTTACCCCAGGATTATACCAATAGGTGGATGCACATTTATCCCAGGATTATACCAAAATGTGGATACACATTTAACCCAGGATTATACCAAAAGATGGATGCACATTTACCCCAGGATTATACCAAAAGGTGGTGCACATTTAACCCAGGATTATACCAAAATGTGGATACACATTTAACCCAGGATTATACCAAAAGATGGATGCACATTTAACCCAGGATTATACCAAAAGATGGATGCACATTTACCCCAGGATTATACCAAAAGGTGGATGCACATTTAACCCAGGATTATACCAAAAGGTGGATGCACGTTTAACCCAGGATTATACCAAAAGGTGGATGCACATTTACCCCAGGATTATACCAAAAGGTGGATGCACATTTAACCCAGGATTATACCAAAAGACCACTCCATATTCTACCAATCCAACTGCTCTCTCCCTCCCACTCCATATTCTACCAATCCCACTGCTCTCTCCCTTCCACTCCATACTTCACTCGACCAATCCCACTGCTCTCTCCCTCCCACTCCATATTCTACCAATCCCACTGCTCTCTCCCTCCCACTCCATATTCTACCAATCCCACTGCTCTCTCCCTCCCACTCCATATTCTACCAATCCCACTGCTCTCTCCCTCCCACTCCATATTCTACCAATCCCACTGCTCTCTCCCTCCCACTCCATATTCTACCAATCCCACTGCTCTCTCCCTCCCACTCCATATTCTACCAATCCCACTGCTCTCTCCCTCCCACTCCATACTTCACTCGACCAATCCCACTGCTCTCTCCCTCCCACTCCATATTCTACCAATCCAACTGCTCTCTCCCTCCCACTCCATATTCTACCAATCCCACTGCTCTCTCCCTTCCACTCCATATTTCACTCGACCAATCCCACTGCTCTCTCCCTCCCACTCCATATTCGACCAATCCCACTGCTCTCTCCCTTCCACTCCATACTTCACTCGACCAATCCCACTGCTCTCTCCCTCCCACTCCATATTCTACCAATCCCACTGCTCTCTCCCTTCCACTCCATACTTTACTCGACCAATCCCACTGCTCTCTCCCTCCCACTCCATATTCGATCAATCCCACTGCTCTCTCCCTTCCACTCCATACGTCACTCGACCAATCCCACTGCTCTCTCCCTCCCACTCCATATTCGACCAATCCCACTGCTCTCTCCATTCCACTCCACACTCGACCAATCCCACTGCTCTCTCCCTCCCGCTCCATATTCGACCAATCCCACTGCTCTCTCCCTCCCGCTCCATATTCGACCAATCCCACTGCTCTCTCCCTCCCACTCCATATTCTACCAATCCCACTGCTCTCTCCCTTCCACTCCATACTTCACTCGACCAATCCCACTGCTCTCTCCCTCCCACTCCATATTCTACCAATCCCACTGCTCTCTCCCTCCCACTCCATATTCTACCAATCCCACTGCTCTCTCCCTCCCACTCCATACAGAGAGACTGAGCTGTCGCCCGCAGACAGGGAGACTGAGCGGGACAGGGAGACTGAGCGGGACAGGGAGACTGAGCGGGACAGGGAGACTGAGCGGGACAGGGAGACTGAGCGGGACAGGGAGACTGAGCGGGACAGGGAGACTGAGCGGGACAGGGAGACTGAGCGGGACAGAGAGACTGAGCGGGACAGGGAGACTGAGCGGGACAGGGAGACTGAGCGGGACAGGGAGACGGAGCGGGACAGGGAGCCGGAGCGGGACAGGGAGACGGAGCGGGACAGGGAGACGGGGCGGCACAGGGAGACGGAGCTTTTTCACGTGTACTTACTTGTACACGGGTACTTACTTTTTCACGTGACTAATTTTGGGAATGCTCCTCACCGTGAATGGAACATCCATCTTTGGGAATGCTCCTCACCATGAATTGAACATCCATCTTTGGGAATGCTCCTGACGGTGAATGGAACATCCATCTTTGGGAATAAACCAATAAACCAACAAAGCTCGGTCAGGGACTGTCGCCCGCACCTTTGGAGGCAGGATATAGTGCATTATTAATTTATGATATATAATGACGCTCGATTTTGGTGCACTGTTCGTGCCTTCAACCCGTATGACAGCCGCACATGACACTTACAGTTTCAGTGTGCCCGAGGACTACGACTGACGACTGACGTGACGAGTGACGAGTGACTAGCCGAAGGGTGGTTCTTCTTCTTCTTCTTCCTCTTGGGGTCAACTTCCTGGATCTGGAACGGGAACGGGAAGTGATATTTTTTTCTTTTATTCTTTCCTTTACCCTGTGGATGGTCCATCGATTTTATATATAATTATAAACCGAAGGGTTTTATATATATATATATATATATATATATATATATATATATAAGTCCTTAAGGGTCAACGAGATTATTTAAATATCCTTCAAAAAAACAACAACATTTCATTTTATGGCCGTTGAATGTGACGTCACGACAAGGAACGGTGGACGATTTCAAATGCATAAATTCGCTTTTCAGTGATTAATTATTGATTAATTGGTTTGGATTCAAAAGGGTGGAGGCCCGGGTGCCCGGGGCGTCCGCCCGGACGTCTTTAGCGTGAGGCTCATTTTCCGCGGCGCAACACCTGCGGGGGCCCAGGGTCGAGGATTCGAACCTTTGCCGTTTACAGCTCTCGAGTACGCATCGTTGATACGTCATCGTGGCCCGCCTTAGCCCGGTGCACCACGACGCCTCCACCGATTGGAGTTCACTTGGAACATGCATTTAACCCCCATGTGATTGATCTAGTTAGGCAGCTTAGCAATAATTTCTGGGGGAACGACTTTACAAAACTACCATTTTTATTTTCGTGCTTATGGACCAAACTTTTACAAATAACACTGCATGTGATAGTCAGGTGGCTTAGCAACAATTTTTAGGCGTAATGTTACAAGCCGGACAAAAGTCCCAAATTTGGTATGGAGCTTCGTTTGGACCTATCAATTGATTTTAGCCGAGGAGCCATCCTGACCGTTTCAGATTTTCCAAGATGTTGGCCAAAATTCAAAATGCCACCAGCAAAACTGAAATATCATATATCTCTGGCTGTAGAAGTCACAGATAGACAAATGAGGTATCAAATCAGGGGTTTTTGAGGTCAGTGAAACTGATTCAGGGAAAGGTACATTTCATATGTCACTTATTTTCGAGATGACGTCCAAAATCCAATATGGCCACCAAGGAAAATCATACTATAATGCAAGGACTTGAAAAGTTTGTTCGCCTAAGGCTCAGGCATCGAAGGATGGATTAACTTGACACTTTGCACACCTATAGATATCGTTTTAGTGGGGCGGCTTAGCCCAAATATTCAAAAGAATTGTGCATTTTGTGATACAAGCACCAAATTTGGCACACTAGTAGACTATCATATTATGAAAAGATCTGGATATTGGGCCATCTCAGATTCAGAGATTTGATTTTTGCAAGATTTGCAGATTTTGCAAGCTGAGATTGCAACGCCAGGGACGGCCGACTCCTTCCTACGAGCTGCCCACGTCACCCGCACAAGAAGAGCTCATCAAATCACTGCAGCGGCACTGCACATCCTGCAACACCGTGCGTATGAACGCCACTGTATGACATATGCTGATGATGCAGAAGACCTGCCTGAGTTCGAAGACTGGTGTCACCAGAGAGGAGAAGACATTCCCAACTTTCAGTACTGGGCAACTGTGCTGGAACTAGAGATGTTGGTACTGGTCTACGTGCGTTCTCTGCGGCAGGCTTCATTCACGACGTACCTTGATGCCCTGACGGAACTGGTCCCATGGTTCCATGCCTTAGACCACACACACTATGCCAGGTGTGTCCCTGTTCACCTGAGGGACACGGTTGCACTCCCAATGAAGCACCCAGATGTAGCCAGAGAATTCAGGGCTGGCAACTTCACTGTACAGAAGACGAAGAAGGTGTTCTCTTCGATCCCAATCGAATCGAAATCTTGCAAAAATCAAATCTCTGAATCTGAGATGGCCCAATATCCAGATCTTTTCATAATATTGTTACAGACGCGGTTGTGGATGTTGGTCTACCGAGCGGTTTGGTATGACCGCGCCTGCACGTTTACCCGATTATACTCGAACGTTGACTAAGTCGCGCTATGCTAAATCAATGATGGAAAAGGACACAACGGCTGGGATTAAAATGACACGACACCAAGGGTTCAGTTCTCAAGACCTCCGGAGGAGGTTATAATATTGCGGAAGGTCAGATTACAGGAATGAGAGGGACAGCATAGAAAGACAGGCACTTAGACACACTCTTATATTAGCCCCGACAGACGACAGATAAACGGGACAAAACTGACTCACACGGGGATTGATGGCAAGGAAAGCGGGTAGTCGATGGCTCAAGGTGCACTCTTGGCTCAAGGACAGAATCGACCCGCTCCGGTCCAGAGATGCGGGAGGCCTCACTCAGCGCTCGAAGGTCGTGACTTGTCTTCTTCAGTCGGGGGCGCATCTCACGTCACGTCCGGTAAGTGGCTGCGTATATCCGGCGGGGAGTGACACGCCCTCGGCTCGTTAGCTCCGCCCCAGATGGAATCGGCCCGTTGCTTCTCATTGGGTGCGTGCGGGGGGGTTACCGGCTCTGCCCTTGACGAGGGGCTGACAGGGAGCCCCTTCGTGGTAACCCCGTCGGAGCGCATGGTCATGGCGGCTAACCGAGCCGGTGTGAGGACGCACACTCCCCCGCGCCGCGCCGCCCCCATCTCCTCTGTTGTTGTAGTTGTAGTTGTTGTTGTAGTTGTTGTTGTTGTTGTTGTAGTTGTTGTTGTTGTTGTTGTTGTAGTTGTTGTAGTTGTTGTTGTTGTTTCATGGGGAAGATGGGAGGAGGTAAGGGGAGGTCCTAAACTCACTACTGGTGCCATACGATCACATTCTGGTGCAACGAAGAGTCAGAATTAATGGAAACGAGTCCTTAACTGACATAGACTAAGAATAACTAGCAAGATGTCCCATAGTTGTCTACGTGAGATGCGGTGAACCTGGGCACGACATTTAATGGGGGAAAAAGGGGAAGGTCGGTTCTACAGAGTGTTATTTACAGGCAATGGGACTAGGGAATGGGGGATTGGGGATAGTTGGGGAGTATTGGGGAAATAGGGGAGTATTTACAAGCGGATATTGAGGCCAAGTCCCATATCCGCAACATTGCACCCTTCTCTACCCTCGGGGCGTCCCGACCCGATAAATTTTTACCTATTTTAGTGTGGCACTCAGATGTAGTTCCCTCTACTATTAACTCTACCCTGAGTGCGACAGTTTTACAGATATTCACAAATGAGTAAATATGTCCCCCTGCGACGTTGCACCCTTCTCCTCACAGAAACACACCCACAGGATAACCGAATCCGGAAAGAATTCGCAAACTAAACATACAGCCGGTAGGGAGCATTATTTACACAAGACTACGCTGATATTTACACTACGATCCAGGACCTGTTTTTGGAGGAACACATGCAGATGTTATGCATAGAGAGAGCACGCATGCCAGCATCGATACACCAACCCACGAGTGCTCTGTGGCCTTATGGCCTTTAATAATGTGCAGAGCACCCCTTCCAAGCATCAAAAGCACCACCCCATAACACAGTCAGCACCATCCGGTGCACCAATAAAGTGTTTATAAATCACCGGTGGTGTCGCAGCCGGCCGATGTTCTGCCGCTGGTCTTGCCTTCGTGTGGTGCACTTGGTGTTCTTGCCTCTTTCAAAAAAATAAAGAAAGGCGCCAACCGCGTCCATTTCTGTATTGTGGCCGTCAGGGGGCCAACTATAAGTGGTTCACCTTGTATGGCATAGGTGCCACGTTGACCCATAGGTCCATCCACGGGTGGTGCTTGGCCGCAAAAGAACTGCGGTCCATTGTGGGTGGCCACCAACATTGCGGTCCATATGGTGTATCGATCCAGGCAGCAAGCAGCGAAAGTGCAGGCCCACAACTGCGTAGCCAGCACCTCTCTCTCCTCTCTCTCTACCCCAAAGCCAGATCCTCAGAGGTGGGAGACAAAAGAAGCAGACAAGTGAGTAAGGTGGTAAGGGCGCAAAAGTGCACGCAATGTAAGGTAATGCACACTGGGGGCACATGGGAACCAGGTGAGACAGGTACGTTCCTACCGTACGCCCCCCCCCCCCCACCAGGTAACCTACATGGCCCCTCCCTTACCCCTTACTGTATCCACAAAACACAACACTACCCATAAACATCTACTTTACAAATCAACAAACGTCCCTACTGTCTTCCCCGTTCCTCCCATATACCAAATTCGTCTTCTCTCCCTCTTAACCAATCAAATTTGCCATTTTCAACTCATCAAAATTTGCCATTACCAATTCATCATCAGTCCCTCCTAGGGAGGGAGAGATGGAATCACCCCAATGTCTCATCCACGTCGTGATGCGTCTCACCAATCCACACAGCAATTCTCATTTCCTGCACACAGAACAAAGAAAACACAGGTGTGGAGTCATCATCATCACCACAGGTAAGTGGCTGCGTATGGTGCGACAGGTTCATCAATCCTAACTATTTCCTAAATGACTTTAACAACTTTACACTACCCGGGGTCTTTCTCCGGCCAAACCATTGGCCCTCTTACACTATGGGTTCTAAAAACCAATTCCCATTGGCCAAACTGTGGTGCTTTTCAATTTGGGGTCTCACTCCCCCGATTCATCTCCCGGTGCCCTCGCACAATTTCTGGGCTGTGGCGTGTACCTCTCCCAGTGGGTCTACCCACCTGCACACCTCCACCACTGCAGTTGCCTCCGAGCTTACCTGCTCCTTACCCTAACCTAACTACCTGGGGAAGGCCCTCTGGCGCTCTCCCCACTCGGTGCCCTCTCTGGCACTGGGCTGCCCGATCCACACCCGGGATCCTCAGGCACCCACTCACAACTATCGGCTCCCAGAGCCCACCTGCGGCCTCACCTGGCCGACATCCTCACAGTGGTGGAGTGCCCAACCAACTACACACACTAACAGGCTACACGCCCAGCCATTTCCACAACACTAATGCACCCATCCAAATACCATTCTGTCACCCGCACCACAGATGCCAATATCCAACCACAATTTACCTATACCCTCTACCTAACACTTACACTACCCGCCCCGGGTACTCGTGAAAGGGGTCCACTCTTCCCCCATCCACACCTTCGCACCATGCACACCACTCCGTACCAATTACTCCAACTCTCTCCACACACCTTTACTTGCACACCTGTGCTCTCACACCTGGTGCCACCTGCACCCTTCTCTCCCCAAGCGCATTCGCGCTGATCCACAACACTCACTACTCACACACTGCTCCACACACCTGTCCAGTTGCACACCTGTGCAATCACACCTGTTCAATTCTCACACAGCATCATCTCACCTAACTACTCCCCTCTGAAACTTGCGCTTCCCAGTCGTCCCTTTAAACTATTGCGCTCCCACGTCATTATCATCCACACTAATCTACCTGCGTCCCCACTACAGGTATCAGTCACTAACTAAACTTAACGTCACCTAATGTCATCTTCGCTAGATCCCTACAATATAACCTAACCCACCCGGGCTAGTTTTCACTGCCATCAACCCCATAAGCTATTGCGCATTTGCCCCCACCTATGGGAAGGGTGGCAGGGATGCCAGCCTTACCCACCGGGCCCATCGCTCACTACCAATTTCGCACATCAAATTTCAACAAATTAAAAATTTGCCAATCACTACCCATCATCTGCCAATCACTACTGCCAATCCCTTGCCAATCATCAAATTTTGTTTTTCTCTAATTTTGGGTCCAAAACACTAACCTCATCACCCAGTCTACTCACTAATGCCTCTCGATGCGCCAATTCCTGTCCAAAGCCCGGCTTCGTAAAGCCAAGCCATGAATGCGGGTTGTTCTGCGCCAGCGGCTGGATGCGTCCGGCATTCGGGGCAGGGACGGGGGCTTACCCGGGCCGAGATCCCACGCACCATCTCGGCGTGGAGCCATCCAATGTCCCGATCTCGACCTGCCGGAATGCCTCAACAAAAAGTGGTCGCCATGACGACCCTTTCTATCGGGCTGCCCGCTCCGCCTAGTGGAGCACGGACGCGGCCGTTCAAAGCGAGGCCCAGCACGCACCGAGGGCCCGATTCGGCTAAAAGTCGACCTAAACTCTACCCCGTCTAACGTCGATGCTTCACCTGGACGCTTACACCCCGCGGCCCGTTCCTTGCTCACACATCCAGCCGTTTCCATGCTCCTCGTACCTTTCCTTACACACCTCGGTACACCCATTCCACTCACAGCCTTGGTCACACACCTGACCACCGAACACTTTGGCACACATTCGTTGGTCGCACACCTCACCAACACACCTCTTCGCGCCCCCTCCTCTGTGACAATCACAGGTGTGCTCTCATTCGCACACCCAACCACGTGCCTCACTACCAATTCCAGCGTGCATTCCCACTCACGCTCTACCATCCCAGGTGTACATCCTCGCTCACCTGTCACAACCAACTCACTCTCCTTGTCACTCTCACTACTCTCACCTCCATTCTTGACAGCGCACTCACCCTTACTCTTGACAGCGCACTCTTTCCTCATGCACCTGTCCGTCACACACCTTTCTCGCGCACACTCTCCCGTTACACCCTCTGTAACACTCACCACACCGCGCTTCCATGTGCTCCCTCGCACACGCGCTACGACCGACTCATTCTCGCCAGCACACTCACTCCTTGGCACGCACTTTTTCCTCACACACCCCAGAGTCGGACTTTCTCGCACACCTCCTTTTTCGCACACCAGACCTGTCGCACACTTCACCAACGGCCTCTCACGAACACCCGGGTCTATCTCGACCCCCAAGCTTCTTAAATCCCCTGGCGCATCATACGCACGACCATATTGGTCACCACTTACACCGGGTCCTCTTCCTTTTCGCTTCTCCTCCATCACCTGCGAATCCCTCATCCGGTTAATGAGCACATCATCACGATCCAAACACAGACTTTGGACCAATTCTTTTATCTCCTCTTTTATCTCCTTCTTATCCTCTCTCCGTCGCTTCTTAATTTCGCTCACCCCTTCTTCCACTTCTTCTAATTTCTGCTTCACCTCTTTTATTCCCCGGTACGTCTCCTCAAGCTCGTCCTCTAAGGCTACCTTGACCGTTTCCAGGTGCGTCCTCACCTGCCGGTCCTTCGTCTCCATTACCTCTACCACCTCGTCCAACCTCGCTGTCAGTCCCTCACGTACCATCTGACATTCCCTCTTTGTCGCTATTAAGTCGTTTTTTATGTCGTTTTGTGTCGCTTTTAAACCTCCTAATACCGCAGTGTTCCTTTGAACCTGCTCCGTTAGTCCTTTTTGTCCCTCCGTCAGCTGTTCCACCTCCTGCGTCAGGTCCTCTATGCCCCCTTGTAACTTTACAGTCCCCTTTCTCACCTCCTTCTCCATGTGCTCCTTACAGTGCCTCACCTCCTCGCGCACTCCTCCGACCTCCTCACTCACTCCTCTTCTGATCTCCTCTCCCATCACTTGCATCTCCTGCCCAGATGCCACCCTCATCTGCTCCATTTCCTCCCTGTGAGCATCCAGTTTAGTTTCTACCCCCATTCTGACCCCCTCTATCTGCTGCTCCATTTGTTTAACTTCCCTTTCCGCTTGGTCCCTCATGTCCCTCAATTTGCCTTCCATACTGTTTTCTAACCCTATTAACCCATTTCTCACCTCTTTTATCCCGTTGTCTAACCCCTCAAAATTATTGTCTAACTTCCCAAATTTCTTGTCTAACTCCTTAAAATTATTGTCTAACCCCTCTCCGGTACCCCTCGCTTCGTCCCTCATTACCCCTATTTTGCCCTCCAATCTCTCACCCTGAGCATCCATCCGGTTCCCCATTACCCCCAATTGCTCATTCTGAGCCTCCATCCGGTTCCCCATTTGTCCCATACTGCTTTTCAAACCTCTAATTTGGTCTCCCAATTGCTCACCCATTTGTTCCATAAGGGCCCTCATTTGCAGGAGGAAAAGGTTCGAATCCACCAGGGGCGCTGCCACGGTCGCGGGCGCGGTGACCAGCGAGGCGCCATTTTGCGCCCCCGCAACGTCGGGCGCAACGACGCTATTTTGTGCGTCTGCTACCCTCGCTGCTTCGCACTCCTCGCGTCCCTCAATTTGGTCCTGGACCGACCCTGCCTCACTCTCCCCTACCGGACCCCAGCTGTCTTGATCCGCCATAGCGCGACTTTCAAAATTCGGGTTTTTATTTCCGTAAAACAAATCAAATTTCGTCGTTATAATTTCGAGCGCGGGAAACGCGCTCCGGATCGAATTCTACCTCCCAACACCAATTGTTACCCTAGTGGTACAATTGGTGTTCCAAAATTTGGGCCTAATAAATTTAGTCCCAGGTTCGAATCCGACACTCCTGACACCAATTGTTACAGACGCGGTTGTGGATGTTGGTCTACCGAGCGGTTTGGTATGACCGCGCCTGCACGTTTACCCGATTATACTCGAACGTTGACTAAGTCGCGCTATGCTAAATCAATGATGGAAAAGGACACAACGGCTGGGATTAAAATGACACGACACCAAGGGTTCAGTTCTCAAGACCTCCGGAAGAGGTTATAATATTGCGGAAGGTCAGATTACAGGAATGAGAGGGACAGCATAGAAAGACAGGCACTTAGACACACTCTTATATTAGCCCCGACAGACGACAGATAAACGGGACAAAACTGACTCACACGGGGATTGATGGCAAGGAAAGCGGGTAGTCGATGGCTCAAGGTGCACTCTTGGCTCAAGGACAGAATCGACCCGCTCCGGTCCAGAGATGCGGGAGGCCTCACTCAGCGCTCGAAGGTCGTGACTTGTCTTCTTCAGTCGGGGGCGCATCTCACGTCACGTCCGGTAAGTGGCTGCGTATATCCGGCGGGGAGTGACACGCCCTCAGCTCGTTAGCTCCGCCCCAGATGGAATCGGCCCGTTGCTTCTCATTGGGTGCGTGCGGGGGGGTTACCGGCTCCGCCCTTGACGAGGGGCTGACAGGGAGCCCCTTCGTGGTAACCCCGTCGGAGCGCATGGTCATGGCGGCTAACCGAGCCGGTGTGAGGACGCACACTCCCCCGCGCCGCGCCGCCCCCATCTCCACTGTTGTTGTAGTTGTAGTTGTAGTTGTTGTTGTTGTAGTTGTTGTTGTAGTTGTTGTAGTTGTTGTTGTTGTTTCATGGGGAAGATGGGAGGAGGTAAGGGGAGGTCCTAAACTCACTACTGGTGCCATACGATCACAATTTCGTGCAACGAAGAGTCAGAATTAATGGAAACGAGTCCTTAACTGACATAGACTAAGAATAACTAGCAAGATGTCCTATAGTTGTCTACGTGAGATGCGGTGAACCTGGGCACGACATTTAATGGGGGAAAAAGGGGAAGGTCGGTTCTACAGAGTGTTATTTACAGGCAATGGGACTAGGGAATGGGGGATTGGGGATAGTTGGGGAGTATTGGGGAAATAGGGGAGTATTTACAAGCGGATATTGAGGCCAAGTCCCATATCTGCAACAATATGATAGTCTACTAGTGTACCAAATTTGGTGCTTGTATCACAAAATGCACAACAGGTTTGCTATGCTGCTACACTATAAGATATATTACTTTTTCGTTTGATGACAGTCGTCACAAAAACGTCAACAATGATGCCGACATATATTTCTTCGTTTTTATTTCATTCAACATTAGCCGGAAGTAAAATATGTTTCAGGAAATTACCGAGAGATATTTCTTCGTTTTTTTTATTAGTTATGTGCGCATACACTTTAAATAGGTTTATTTGAAATCTTTAATTTTCCACAATATAATTTACTTGCCATTTATCATTTGATGATTACGAGACACTTCCTCTTGAGGATAGTGACAATTCATGCGCTGCGTGGAAACTTCTATTTCCAAAATGAATGAGACGATCGATGAAGAATGCACACTTGAACAGGATGTAGCAAGAAAGCGAATGAGACGGGCGAACGAGTGCGTCGACGAACGTCAATGCAAACTTGCGGGGTCACCCGTGGGAATCCCACGGGCATGGATGTGTGTGACATTTCGACATATTGAGTTAGATGCTGCACATTCATTTTTACAAAATGGTTACTGGCAAGTCATCAGATCCAGAAATGGTGTAATGAACACAATTTATTTACGCGCAAGCAAGAAAGCAAGACGGCCCGATTTCCGATTCCGACGGGCGAGACGGGCCGATTTGGAGCAAGAAAAAGAACGAGACGGGAGAAAAACGAGAGAAACGAGACGGGGAAAGCCGATTGGAGAGGCGAGTGAGGAGCGATGGGAGAGGCGAGTGAGGAGCGATGGGAGAGGCGAGTGAGGAGCGATTGGAGAGGCGAGTGAGGAGCGATTGGAGAGGCGAGTGAGGAGCGATTGGAGAGGCGAGTGAGGAGCGATTGGAGAGGCGAGTGAGGAGCGATTGGAGAGGAGAGTGAGGGTTTGGAGAGGAGAGGTGTGTGAGGGATTGGAGAGGTGAGGGATTGGAGAGGAGAGGAATGTGAGGGATTGGAGAGGAGAGGAGTGCTAGGTGGAGAGAGGAGAGTGTCAGGTGGAGAGAGGAGAGTGTCAGGTGGAGAGAGGAGAGTGTCAGGTGGAGAGAGGAGAGTGTCAGGTGGAGAGGAGTGAGGGGCCACATATTATGTGAAAGAAATAAATTGTGTTCATTGCACCATTTCTGGATCTGATGAATTGCCAGTAACCATTTTGAATGTGCAGCATCTAACTCAATATGTCGAAATGTCCCACGGGTGACCCCACTATATTTCTTCGTTTTTATTTCATTCAACATTATTATCCGGAAGTAAAGGTTCACATGTTCATTTCACGTGTGCAAAAACAAACTCCATTTCACGTGTGCATGGACATGAAACACAGACGGGAAATTGCTAAGAGATATTTCGTTCGAAGCAATTCTACACCGCCCAAATAAAATATTTCACCGATACACCGAGCGAATTTCAGCGAATTTCAGCGAATTTCACCGAGTTTCAGGAAATTACCCAGAGATATTTCTTCGTTTTTATTTCATTAGTTACTAGCAGAAGTACTCAGCGTTGCCGGCCGGGGGAAGGGGGAAGGGCACGTACACTTTAAACATGTATATACATGTGGGATGTGGGATATATACATGTGGGACGTGTGTGTGTGTGCGTGTGCGCGTGTGTGTGTGTGTGTGTGTGTGTGTGTGTGTGTGTGTGTGTGTATGTGTGTGTGGGGGTGTACATGTGTGTATGTGTATATGTGTATGTGTGTGCATGTGTGTCGGTGTACATGTGTGTGTACACATGTGTATGTGTGTGTATATATGTGTCTATGTGTATATATGTGTGTGTCTGTATGTGTGTATATATATATATATATATATATATATATATATATATATATATATATATATATGTGTGTGGGTGTACATGTGTGTGTACGTGTGTGTGTATGTATGTATATGTGTATGCATGTGTGTGTGTATGTGTATGCATGTGTGTGTGTGTGTCTGTGTGTGTGTATGTGTATATGTGTATGTGTCTGTGTGTGTATATGTGTATGTGTGTGTATCCATATGTGTATGTGTATATGTGTGTATGTGTATATGCATGTGTCGGTGTACATGTGTGTGTACGTGTGCGTGCATGTGTGTGTGTGTGTGTATGTGTATGTGTGTATATATATGTGTGTGTATGTGTATGTGTATATGTGTGTCGGTGTACGTGTGTGTGTGTGTGTGTGTGTGTGTGTGTGTGTGTGTGTGTGTGTGTGTGTGTGTGTGTGTGTGTGTGTGTGTGTGTGTGTTAATAAGAGAGAGACCGAATTGTGAGATACAGAAATGAAAAAACGAGGTGTGTGTGTGTGTGTGTGTGTGTTATTGTGAAACAGGTGCAGCATCCAACTCAATATGTCGAAATGTCACACACGTCCATGCCCGTGGGATTCCCACGGGTGACCCCACTAGTATATATATACTAGCTTGGCTCGGCTCGCCGAGTGTCGTTACTGAGGAACAGGCTCTTATTTTAGCTGAGGATAATGACTGCACCTGAGTTGCTGTGTTGTCATGATTTACACCAATCATAATACAAACAATTATTTTGCACAAATGTATTTGTTGTGTTTGTGATATTACATTTTTATAGGCAATTTCGGTTGAATGTTTTTTTTCAAGAAATAACCCCTCAGCACATACATCGGGGAGGGGTAGTTGCAGACTGGAAGTTTGGGACGATTACACCTCACCACCACGTCATTTAAAACACCTCACCACCACATAATTTAAAACACCTCACCACCACATAATTTGAAACACCTCACTCCCACCTAATTTAAACACCTCATCACCAAGTAATTTAAAACACGTCACCACCACGTAATTCAAAAAACCTCACCACCACATCATTCAAAACACCTCACCACCATGTAATTCAAAACACCTCACCCCCACGTCATTCAAAACACCTCACCACCACGTAATTCAAAAGCCCTCACGACCACGTAATTCAAAACACCTCACCACCACATAATTAAAAACACCTCATCCACATGTAATTCAAAACACATCACGTAATTCAAAACCCCTCACGACCACGTAATTCAAAACACCTCACCACCACATCATTAAAAACACCTCATCCACATGTAATTCAAAACACCTCATCACCACGTAATTCAAAACACCTCACCCCCACGTAATTTAAAACATCTCACCCCCACCTAATTCAAAACACCTCACCCCCACCTAATTCAAAACACCTCACCCCCACCTAATTCAAAACACCTCACCCCCACCTAATTCAAAACACCTCACCCCCACCTAATTCAAAACACCTCACCACCACGTTATTCAAAACCCCTCACGACCACGTAATTTAGAAGACCTCACCATCACATAATTAAAAACACCTCAATACCAAGTCATTCAAAACACCTCACCACCACCTAATTTAAAACACCTCACCACCAACTAATTCAAAACACCTCACCACCAACTAATTCAAAACACCTCACCACCACGTAATTCAAAACCCCTCACGACCACGTAATTCAAAAGACCTCACCACCACATAATTAAAAACACCTCAATACCAAGTCATTCAAAACACCTCACCACCACCTAATTTAAAACACCTCACCACCAACTAATTCAAAACACCTCACCACCACGTAATTCAAAACCTCTCACGACCACGTAATTCAAAAGACCTCACCACCACATAATTAAAAACACCTCAATACCAAGTCATTCAAAACACCTCACCACCACCACCTAATTTAAAACACCTCACCACCAACTAATTCAAAACACCTCACCACCACGTAATTAAACACACCTCACCACCAAGTAATTAAAAACACCTCACCAGTCACCACCACTTAATTCAAAACACCTCACCACCAAGTAATTAAAAACACCTCACCAGTCACCACCACGTAATTCAAAACACCTCACCACCACATAATTCAAAACACCTCACCACCACGTAATTCAAAACACCTCACCACCACATGATTCAAAACCACCACCACGTTATTAAAAACACTTCACAACCACGGAAACAAAAGTTTCAGGGAGTAGTTCAGTGACAACACAGATACTGCCCAGATATGTAGATATATAAATCGATGACCAAGTGTGCCTGAGTTGCTGTTTTGTCATGGTGGACACCAATCATAACAAACAATTATTTTGCATAAATGTTTTTGTCATATACGTGATATTACATTTCATAAACAATTGAAGTTGAATACTTAAGTTGAAAAAATACATCTTTTTCAATTTTTGTTTTTCAACAAAAGTTGTTTTTTCAAAAAATTTCAAAACAAAGACCCTTGAAGACACACACAGGAGAGATAGGTTCATACCCGAAGTTTCGTACGATTTTACAAAAGTTTGAGGTAGTAATTCAGTGACAAGACAAGACAAGTGACAAGACACTGCACAGATATATTTATAGATATGCTGTGTGTGTATATATATATATATATATATATATATATATATATATATATATATATATATATATACAGGGGGCTGCAAAAGTAGGTATACAGTAAGGATTATACCAGTATTACCAGTATTATAATAGTTTTGAGGGATTTTGAGGGAAATAGTTTTGAGGGACATTTGAGGGATTAATATGTTTATTATTGATATGTTTATTATTGATATGTTATTATTGATATGCTTGTATAATCAATAAAATACGTTTTGTGCGCACGTTTTTTTTCTTCATAACTGTATACCTACTTTTGCAGCCCCCTGTATGTATGTATATATATATATATATATATATATATATATATATATATATATATATATATATATATATATATATTGTTACTGATCGCGGTTTAAGATGTTAGTTACCGAGCAGTTTGGTATTGCCGCGACCTAACAGGATCCCTGACTCACCCGATTCACCCAGGACTTTGGCCGGATGGCACCACAGCTAGTCAATAGGGAAAAGACAAAGGCGACACGGATGTGAAGAAGAAGAAGCAGAAGACAAAAAGGTTGGAAATACCACTAAATTTATTCCTACTATTTACATGCTCAAAGTAACCAAGGAGAAGGAAAGATAATAAAATAATATACAGAAGGATTAGAGACACAGTGCAATTATTAACTTATACAGCTTAATTAACCCAGGACAGAACAAACAAAAGACACTGACTCAAGCGGGGAATTGCAGTAATGGCAGGATGTGGATGGCTGGAGGGAGAGGGAGGTCCAAGGGGGTCCCGCAGCACAACCGGCGCGTTTAGCAGCCGCCGTTCAGGCCAGGCCCCACGCTGCTGTTTTGGCTGCTGTTTACGTCGCGTGCTTTGCCAGGCCTTGTCCCACTCGTCTGGTCCAAACCCTCAACTCTTTCTTGTTTCTCTCACTCCTCACCACCGACTCCTCACCGCAACCAACTGACCACCGACTCCTTACCACCGCAACCAACGCAACCACTGACCCTCCTCTGGCAACCGACTCAGACCAACTCCTTGTGACCAACTCAAAGTGCATCTCCGACCAACTCACTGTGACCACTTCCGTTTGCGCCTTTTATAGCGCCTCCAGCGATTACGCCGCCGGCGTTTTGGACACGCCCATCGGGGTGCTCACCTCGGCCCTGGTTGGTCGCGCGACCCTCGGGCTCCGCCCTGGATGACGACGGGCGGGCGCGCCCCTCCTCCCCTCTGACGAGGTGGAGACACGCCTTTCTTCTCCGACTCAAAGCACATGGTCAATGGCGGTTATTGGAGGGGAGGTGATTGGGAATCGAGGGCTCAGCAGTGACGAGAGGGGATGTAATATGGAAATGGAGGTTTTGGGGATGGGAAGGAAAGGGAGATTTTGGGGATGGGAAGGAAAGGGGATCTATTCTCTTTCACTGGTGCAATGGAGTATTTCAATTAATGGAAGACACAGCCTTACACTAATACACATAATAAGGATATAACTGTCAAAAAAGATATATCGTGTCCTGCATGTATGTTTTATGGACTAACTACGGGAACGCCCTTTGACCTTTATACAACCACAAACGGAGGGAGGAGGGGTGATATTTTACAACAACCTTTTACAACAACATTTTACCACAACAATAAATAAAAAAAAAAATTCTCATATCCACAACAATATATATATATATATATATATATATATATATATATATATATATATATATATATATATATATATATAAAAGATAGATAAAATATGTTGACATAAATCGAATAGCGTGGATCGGGATGCTGTGCTTGCCTCACTATACATCGCTGCAGAGGCACAAGTTTGTTTGAACTTAGGATAATGACTATATGAGTTGTTGTGTCGTCATGATTTAAGCCAATGATAATGCAAACATTTCTTCTGCTCAAATTTATTTGTAATATCAGTGATGTTACATCTTTATAAGCAATTTAAGTTCAGGATAGTGATAACACTTCACTGTAAACAATACAACAACATGTCGCAGTTCTTGGAAGGTGAGGCAACTGCTTGATAGCGAAACGAATATTGTCAGGGTGGCCAACGCGTCATGATCCTACATACAGTTGACCATATGTGAAGACCGGTTGTTCTAGCCACAAGCACACCCTAGACAAACTCTGCCCCTGACTCTTGTTTATGGTCATGGCAAAGGCAATTCTCACTGGGAACTGACGTCGTTGCCAATGGAATGGGAAAATCCCATCTGTAGGTTGAAGAGTGATGCGAGGGATAAACACACTGCGACCTGCATTGTCACCATTAGCAATAATAGCCTTTAGGAGGCGGCCACAGATAACTTCTTTCACGATTAACCGTGTCCCATTTAATTGCAGAGTCCTGGCTTCGCGTTGAGGTTGCGGAGCAAGATTAACGGCATGCCATCCTTGAGTGAGAGTTGATGAGGTGGCATTCCGGCAATGTTAAGGGAATTGAGATATTCAGTTGGCAAACGTGTGGCATCGTCATCATCATCATCATTTACCGTCTTGTCTGCACTTTGACAAAGTGTTGGTGTTCCAGGAAATGTATCTGACATGACCTCGTTGATGGTATCCACCAATGTGTTATTTGGTGCTAATATTGCACGATCTGCCATCCACTTATGATCTGTGTGGTGTCGGTGAAAGTCAGGAAAGACCCAGTCAATGACTTCACTCATGGATCTACTTGATTGTTTCACGTGAGGTGCTGTCAATTTGCATGCACATTTCCTCTGGTATTTCAATGCATGCCTCATTGTTGTAGGGTAGCTGTCCGTTGCCAAGTTGTAGTAGCCAACGATCAAACTCCCTCGATTTTTTATAATGTCCAATGTCCATTCATAAGCACACGCATATTCTCGGTAAGGTGGAATATCTTGAAATGTTGCCACAACACAGAGAATATTTCAGAGAGGCATTGACAATCTGGGCACGTGATCCATGTTTAATAACAGGAAGCACCTGTCTAAAGTGTCCAGCAGAGAACTATTACTTTTCCCCCAAAAGGTATGTCTTGGTTGGTGATGTCTCGTAATGTACGGTGGTCAAGTGCCTCAAGTAGGTGCCTGTGACTCATTGGAGCCTCGTCCCATACAATAAGGTTTGCTCTACGAATTAGGTCAGCAAGAACACTTTGGTGAGATATCGATATTGATAATGTTGTTGAGTCAGTGACCATGATGGGGGCTTTGAACCTGGAATGAAATGTACGTCCACCCAGCAGAAGTGTAGCCGCAATACCACTTGAGGCAACAGCTAGAGAAACATTCATTTTGTCACTGTGCAGGGTGTGTGCAGCAGCTAGCAGAGTGTTCAGTGTATAGGTTTTACCTGTCCCACCTCTTGCATCCAGGAAGATAGCCAATGGTTCCTTTTTCTGTAAAGCAACTATAACAGTGTCATATACATATACCTCACGTTGAGAGGGTAGAAGTGCATTTGGGCCATGCAAGCGTTGGTTTACAATGTTTCTCAAAGTTTTAAAATCATAAGCAAGTTCAAATTCCTCCTGAATAATCATTGGCAGTTGTGGTTGTGCAATATTTCCATTGATTGCTTGCACTGTTGCACGCAAATCATTTGTGACATTTGGCAGATGAAACTCAGAAAGTTGTCTGTCGTGGTGTTGAAGGCGATGCTCAACGTCCAGCGATACCATTGCACGCAGGAGTTGATGATCAGCTTGCTTATTGAGGAACCCGAGGAAGAAAGTCATCCCACCAGTGCATATGGTGATGGTCGAAGACCATAACTGGGTCAGCAGGGTTTCAAAAGAGTAGAGTAGGAGGGTCACAAAGAGCTCCCTGATTTGTGGGCACATTTGTATTGCTTCTGCAATCTGCATCTGTCAATGCAAAATGCCATTCTCCATCATTTTGAAGGAGACCAAGCGTCTCACACATGCACTTTGGAAAGTTTCATGGCACTGACCATTAATAGTCCTCTACTTCCTTCTACATTTATTTCCATCACTCTTCTCAACCAGTCACTTTCATCCTTCCTCAACACATGACCAAACCATCTCAACCTGTTTCTCTTCACAGCATCAATCACAGGCTCTATTCCCATCATCTTTCGCAATTCATCATTTGTCTTCCTCTCTCTCAACGATACTCTGCACATCCACCGAACCATTCCCATTTACACCCTTTCCAGCCTTCGTTGCTGCTCTACGTTCATTACCTATGTCTCGCTCCCATAAATCATAACACTTATCACACATGCAGCATACACCTTTCCCTTCAGCTTCAACGACACTACCCTCCTCATCAGCACGCCACTCAGTTCCCGAAACTTCTTCCATGCACATCTCACTCTAGCAACCGTTGCTGAGTCTGATCCACCTTCTACATTCAACATGTCTCCGAGGTAGCAAAATGTTTTCACTCCCCCTTCCTCTTCATTAACGGTATGGACCTCAAACATCCGGGGCCTTCGCTCAAACTTGACTGATCTCTCCATACAGGTTGCTTCTGACAAACCAGACGTGATCTGCTTAACAGAAACTTTCCTACCTCATGGTGTCTCTGATTCCTTGGTATCTATCCCAGGTTATTCGCACCTCCAGGAAGGTTAGACCTGAGCCATGTCCTGGAGGTGGGGTTGCTATCTTTATAAAAAAAACTCTTCCTCACTCGCCCTGCACTGCCCTCTCTCCACCTCACCCCCAGGAATACCTTTGGCTACGGCTTCCCCTTCGCTCCCACCTTTTGTTCATATGTGTGTTGTGCCGTCCACCAAACAGTGATGACTCCATATACATCTCGCTGTCTGATAATATGGACCAACTTCTATCTACCCATCCCAACTCTCTCTTCCTCATATGTGGTGATTTCAATTGTCACCATGCCAGTTGGCTGGGTGTGGGTACCTCTATCACAAGCCATGGCTCCTCAGCAAAGGACTTCTGCGACTCACTGGGACTCACGGTCTGGCACCACCCTCTGCTCACCAAACTCTCCTCCTTTGGTATCCATGGAAATCTCCACGCATGGCTGGCGGACTTCCTCTCTAGTCGTAGTCAACGTGTGGCCCTGAATGGGTTTATCTCATCTCCTCTTCCTGTTCAGGCTGGAGTTCCCCAAGGCAGTGTTCTGGACCCTGTGCGTTTTCTGGTCTTCATCAATGATCTCTCTGACTCTCTTGGAAAATCCTCTCTATCTCTTTGCTGATGACTCTACTCTCTGCCACTCCATACCTATTCCTTCAGATAGGCAGGCAGCAGCCTCCTCACTCTCTGCAGACCTCGACAAAATCACAGACTGGGCAAACAAGTGGAACATTTCAATCCTGAAAAATCTCACACTATCACTATGTCTCTTCGAAAAGACCGTCCGGACAACCCTCCCATGTACTTTGTCAACAAACTTCTCCACGACGTTATGTCACTCAAGCTTTTGGGTCTCACTATCTGCCATGATCTTTCCTGGGAAAACCACATTTCAAATCTGGCCTCCAAAGCCAGCCGCCGACTGGGCATCCTCCGTCGTGCGAAGTCCTTCCTTGGCACACCTGAGCTCCTCACCACATACAAGGCTTTCATCTGCAGCTCAATGGAATACTACACTCCCCTCTGGGCTGGTGCTCCTGCCTCACACCTAGCTCGTCTTCACGCGGTTGAAACCAAAGCGTTCAGAATCATTGGAATCTCCCGCGATGAAGCTAACTCCAAGGGCCATTCACTCACTCACCGCCGGCAGGTTGGTGGTCTTTCCGTCTTCTACCGACTCCTCTCCGGCCTTGCCCTCCCAGCTGTCTCTGGGCTCTGTCCCCCAAATATTCCTGCAGGTCGCACAAGATCTGCCTGCAACCCTCTTATGGTTAAACTGCCAAAATCAAGACTCTGCTCACCTTCACTCCTTCATTCCTCTTTTCTCCTGCCTCTGGAACAAACTCCCTCACTCTCTTCAATCCCACTCCTCCCTCCAGGTCTTTAAAACAGCTGTTCACCACCATCTCTTATCTTCCCCCATCCAAAACCTTGATCTTTTCTACCCCTGCTAATTTCACCCCAAATCCACTTTTTTGAAATACCAACTTCTGTGCTGGAAGTCCTTGGTGTACTTGTGTTTTATACTTCTCCCACCCCCCCCCCCCCTTCCCACGCCTCCTCCCCCCAAGCCCTCTCCCTCCCACACATCTCCCGATGTCCCTGCTCTCAAATGTTGTGTTTGTGTGCTTCCCCTTCTCTCCCCATCTTGTCTACTGCTCCCTCTTTTTATATATTTTGTTTGTTAGATTTGTTTGTGAAATAAATGTTAGCTCTTTCACAAGCCTCGATTCTGTAAACAAAAAAACAAACCCCCACCCCCCCCAAAAAAAACCCTCCTTTACGTTCTGAGCCAGCACCTCCATCACAGCTACAAATAGTAGTGACCTTAGTACCGACCCCTGATGCGCTCCCACCTTCACCTCAAACTCACCACTGTTCCCATCCTTCATCCTTACAGCTGTACGCGCTCTTTTGTACATTGCCATCACTACTCTGATCAACCATTCCTCCACTCCTAACTTCCTCAATGCCCGTGTCAATACTTCGTGTGGAACCCTATCGAATGCTTCCTCCAGATCAACAAACCCAAGAAACAGCTTCTTCCTCTTCTCCATGTACTTCTCCTGCAACTGCCTCACAATAAAAAGCGCGTCTGTCGTTCCTCTTCCTGGCATAAATCCAAAACTGCATTTCGTCGATCTGCACTTTCTTCCTTATCCTCCTCTCCAACACCCTTTCCAATACCTTCATTCCATGCTCCAATAACTTTATCGCTCGGTACGAGCCACACTCCAGAGGGTCACCTTTCCCCTTGTATAGAGGGACGAGGGTACTCAGTTCCCAATCCACTGGAATGCGGCCTTCTTTCACCACCAGATTACAGATCTCTGTCATTCTCTTCACACCCCAACTTCCTGCTGCCTTCAACACATCTCCCACAACTCCCGTCAGCCCTCCTGCTTTTCTACTCTTCATTGCTTTTATCGCTTCCTCAACTTCCTTCTCAGTTATCTTCTCTGCCGGTCCTAAAACTGGGTTACTCTCTATGTTGCCATGCCATTCATTCTCTGCATTCAACAGCATTTCCATACATCTCTTCCGTCTTCCTTTAATTCCATCTGGGTCCACAACGATTTGTCCCAAGCAACTCACCCCCATCACATCACACCTCTCTTTCGCTATCTGCTTTGCAATCCTGAATACCGCTCTCTGACCCTCTTCCGAATCCAAGCGTTCTCCGAACATTTTCCTGCATGCCTCCTGTGCCTTTGCTACCTCTTTCTTTGCAGCCTTCTTGGCTGCCTTATAGCCTTTGCTACCTCTTTCTTTGCAGCCTTCTTGACTGCCTTATAACTTTCATGCTCTGCTTTTTCTGCTCCCGTACCCTTCGCCTTCTGCCACTCCTTGAACTTCTTCCTCTTCTCGTCAATCCTCTTTCCAACTTCATCATCCCACCACCATGTTCCCAAGTGCCTCGGTGGTCCTTTTGTCCATCCACATACCTCACCACCGGCTCCCAACAGACTATCTTTCATTGACATCCAATCACTTTCAAGCTCAACCACATCAGCCTCTACCCTACTCAGCCTCTCTTTTAATGCCTCCCTTACTGGCACCTCTTTCAACCTCCACACCTTCATTCTCGGTTGGTACTTCACCCGCCGAGCTCTCCTCGCACCTTTCACCCTCATGTCGCAGACAACCAAGTGGTGCTGTGAAACAGCCTCCTCCCCCGGGATCACCTTTGTGTCCCGGAGGTGCCCCATATCTCGCCTACGCACCATCAGGTAGTCAACGGTTGTCGTCGATCCACCTGAGTGTTGTGGAAAACCAATCAGGTCCACACAACTTTAGTCCAACTTCTGGTTTAATTCCATTTAGATCATGACATCATCCTGTAATGCAGGAAATGCAATAAGCATAAGATATGGCATCACATGGGACCATTCATAACATTCAATGTAAGCAATGTAAGCAAGCTGAATATTCTATGCTGGCGTACCGTTAGCGAGTCTACCAGATGTAACGTGTCACAGGAGAAGTCTCGGAGCACCGTCCGCAGCAGCGGGTCTTATAGTCGCGCCCCTAGCGGTGTCAACCAGGGTCGGGTGACGAAGGGTGTAACGCCAAGTCGTCGGGCCCTGGTAGACTCGGTGAGGGGAGGGTCGGTAGACTTTCGGCGATGGGAGCGTCGGGAGAGTCCATAGTCTCATAGATGGGTTCGATCGGTTCGTCCGATCTAAATATCTCTAATTCTGGGAGATTTAATCTATCTCTAATTCTGGGGGATTTAATCTTTCTCTAATTCTGGGGGATTTAATCTATCTGCAATTCTGGGGGATTTAATCTATCTCTAATTCTGGAGGATTTAATCTATCTCTAATTCTGGGGTAATTAATCTTTCTCTAATTGCAGGGGAATGAATCTATTTCTAATTCTGGGGGATTTAATCTATCTCTAATTCTGGGAGATTTAATCTATCTCTAATTCTGAGGGATTTAATCTATCTCTAATTCTGGGGGATTTAATCTATCTCTAATTCTGGGGAATTTAATCTATCTCTAATTCTGGGGGATTTAATCGATCTCTAATTCTGGGGGATTTAATCTTTCTCTAATTATGTGGGATTTAATCTTTCTCTAATTCTGGGGGATTTAATCTATCTCTAATTCTGGGGGATTTAATCTGTCTCTAATTCTGGGGGATTTAATCTATCTGTAATTCTGGGGGATTTAATCTATCTCTAGTTGCGGGGGAATGAATCTATCTCTAATTCTGGGGGATGTAATCTATCTCTAATTGTGGGGGAATTCATCTTTCTCTAATTCTAGGGGATTTAATCTGTCTCTAATTCTGAGGGAATTAATCTATCTCTAATTTTGGGGGAATTAATTCTGGGGGATTTAATCTATCTCTAATTCTGGGGGATTTAATCTGGGGGATTTAATTCTGGAGGATTTAATCTATCTCTAATTTTGGGGGATTTAATCTATCTCTAATTTTGGGGGATTTAATCTATCTCTAATTGTGGGGGAATGAATCTATCTCTAATTCGGGGGCATTTAATCTATGTCTAATTGTGGGGGAATTAATCTTTCACTAATTCTGGGGATTTAATCTGTCTCTAATTCTGGAGGATTTAATATTTCTCTAATTCTGGGGGATTTCGTCTCTCTAATTCTGGGGGATTTCATCTATCTCTACTTCTGGGGAATTTAATCTTTCTCTAATTCTGGGGGGATTGAATCTTTCTCTAATTCTGGGGGCTTTAGTCTTTCTCTAATTCTGGGGGATTTAATCTTTCTTTAATTCTGGGGGATTTAATATATCTATAATTGTGGGGGAATTAATTCTGGGGGATTTAATCTATCTCTAATTCTGGGGGATTTAATCTGGGGGATTTAATTCTGGGGGATTTAATATATCTCTAATTCTGGGAGATTTAATCTATCTCTAATTCTGGGGTAATTAATCTTTCTCTAATTATGTGGGATTTAATCTTTCTCTAATTCTGGGGGATTTAATCTAACTCTAATTCTGGGAGATTTAATCTATGTCTAATTCTGGGGGATTTAATTCTGGGGGATTTAATCTATCTCTAATTCTGGGGGATTTAATCTTTCTCTAATTCTGGGTGATTTAATCTATCTCTCCTTCTGGGGAATTTAATCTTTCTCTAATTCTGGGGGGATTGAATCTTTCTCTAATTCTGGGGGATTTAGTCTTTCTCTAATTCTGGGGTATTTAATCTTTCTTTAATTCTGGGGGATTTAATCTATCTCTAATTGTGGGGGAATTAATTCTGGGGGATTTATTCTGGGGCACTTAATCTATCTCTAATTCTGGGGGATTTAATCTGGGGGATTTAATTCTGGGGGATTTAATCTATCTCTAATTCTGGGAGATTTAATCTATCTCTAATTCTGGGGTAATTAATCTTTCTCTAATTCTGGGGTAATTCATCTTTCTCTAATTATGAGGGATTTAATCTATCTCTAATTCTGGGAGATTTAATCTTTCTCTAATTATGTGGGATTTAATCTATCTCTAATTCTGGGAGATTTAATCTATCTCTAATTCTGGGGAAATTCATCTTTCTCCAATTATGTGGGATTTAATCTATCTCTAATTCTGGGGTAATTAATCTATCTCTAATTCTGGGGTAATTCATCTTTCTCTAATTATGTGGGATTTAATCTCTCTAATTCTGGGGGATTTAATCTATCTCTAATTCTGGGGGATTTCATCTATCTCTAATTCTGGGGTAATTCATCTTTCTCTAATTATGTGGGATTTAATCTTTCTCTAATTCTGGGGGATTTAATCTATCTCTAATTCTGGGAGATTTAATCTATCTCTAATTCTGGGGGATTTAATCGATCTCTAATTCTGGGGGATTTAATCTATCTCTAATTACAGGGGAATGAATCAATTTCTAATTCTGGGCGATTTAATCTATCTCTAATTCTGGGAGATTAAATCTATCTCTAATTCTGGGGGATTTAATCTATCTCTAATTCTGGGGGATTTAATCTATCTCTAATTCTGGGGTAATTAATCTTTCTCTAATTATGTGGGATTTAATCTTTCTCTAATTCTGGGGGATTTAATCTATCTCTAATTCTGGGGGATTTAATCTATCTCTAATTCTGGGGGATTTAATCTATCTCTAATTCTGGGGGATTTAATCTATCTCTAATTCTGGGGTAATTAATCTTTCTCTAATTATGTGGGATTTAATCTTTCTCTAATTCTGGGGGATTTAATCTATCTCTAATTCTGGGAGATTTAATCTGTCTCTAATTCTGGGGGATTTAATCTATCTGTAATTCTGGGGGATTTAATCTATCTCTAGTTGCGGGGGAATGAATCTATCTCTAATTCTGGGGGATTTAATCTATCTCTAATTGTGGGGGAATTCATCTATCTGTAATTCTAGGGGATTTAATCTATCTCTACTTCTGGGGAATTTAATCTTTCTCTAATTCTGGGGGGATTGAATCTTTCTCTAATTCTGGGGGCTTTAGTCTTTCTCTAATTCTGGGGGATTTAATCTTTCTTTAATTCTGGGGGATTTAATTCTGGGGGATTTAATCTATCTCTAATTCTGGGGGATTTAATTCTGGGGGATTTAATATATCTCTAATTCTGGGAGATTTAATCTATCTCTAATTCTGGGGTAATTAATCTTTCTCTAATTATGTGGGATTTAATCTTTCTCTAATTCTGGGGGATTTAATCTAACTCTAATTCTGGGAGATTTAATCTATGTCTAATTCTGGGGGATTTAATCTGGGGGATTTAATTCTGGGGGATTTAATCTATCTCTAATTCTGGGGGATTTAATCTTTCTCTAATTCTGGGTGATTTAATCTATCTCTCCTTCTGGGGAATTTAATCTTTCTCTAATTCTGGGGGGATTGAATCTTTCTCTAATTCTGGGGGATTTAGTCTTTCTCTAATTCTGGGGTATTTAATCTTTCTTTAATTCTGGGGGATTTAATCTATCTCTAATTGTGGGGGAATTAATTCTGGGGGATTTATTCTGGGGCACTTAATCTATCTCTAATTCTGGGGGATTTAATCTGGGGGATTTAATTCTGGGGGATTTAATCTATCTCTAATTCTGGGAGATTTAATCTATCTCTAATTCTGGGGTAATTAATCTTTCTCTAATTCTGGGGTAATTCATCTTTCTCTAATTATGAGGGATTTAATCTATCTCTAATTCTGGGAGATTTAATCTTTCTCTAATTATGTGGGATTTAATCTATCTCTAATTCTGGGAGATTTAATCTATCTCTAATTCTGGGGAAATTCATCTTTCTCCAATTATGTGGGATTTAATCTATCTCTAATTCTGGGGTAATTAATCTATCTCTAATTCTGGGGTAATTCATCTTTCTCTAATTATGTGGGATTTAATCTCTCTAATTCTGGGGGATTTAATCTATCTCTAATTCTGGGGGATTTCATCTATCTCTAATTCTGGGGTAATTCATCTTTCTCTAATTATGTGGGATTTAATCTTTCTCTAATTCTGGGGGATTTAATCTATCTCTAATTCTGGGAGATTTAATCTATCTCTAATTCTGGGGGATTTAATCGATCTCTAATTCTGGGGGATTTAATCTATCTCTAATTACAGGGGAATGAATCAATTTCTAATTCTGGGGGATTTAATCTATCTCTAATTCTGGGAGATTAAATCTATCTCTAATTCTGGGGGATTTAATCTATCTCTAATTCTGGGGGATTTAATCTATCTCTAATTCTGGGGTAATTAATCTTTCTCTAATTATGTGGGATTTAATCTTTCTCTAATTCTGGGGGATTTAATCTATCTCTAATTCTGGGGGATTTAATCTATCTCTAATTCTGGGGGATTTAATCTATCTCTAATTCTGGGGGATTTAATCTATCTCTAATTATGGGGGATTTAATCTATCTCTAATTGTGGGGGAATTAATCCATCTCTAATTATGGGGGATTTAATCTATCTCCAATTCTGGGGTACAGTAATTAATCTTTCTCCAATTATGTGGGATTTAATCTATCTCTAATTCTGGGGTAATGAATCTATCTCTAATTCTGGGGTAATTAATCTATCTCTAATTCTGGGGTAATTAATCTATCTCTAATTCTGGGGTAATGAATCTCTCTCTATTTCTGAGCGAATTGATCAATCTGTATTTCTGAGAAAATTAATCGATCTTTAATTCCGAAGGAATTAATCAATCCGTATTTCTGAATGAATTATCTTTTTTTTGTTGGTTTATTGAGACAATGATCACATAAGCCGGAGTTATGCTTCTACGAAGATGCACGTAAGCGTCTCTGCATAGCTATGCAGAGAAGGGGTTTATGGGTAACCGTAGCCCGCATAGGCTCGCCGAGGGGTCGATGCGCACCCCTCCAAAATCTCAACAATGCGTCGCACGTAGCTGTGGTCATGTGCGTCAAACAAACGCTGATTGGTTGAGCAGGGAAGTATATCTGGTAGCATTGAGGGTTGGGCCCAGACCCAAATCCGGAACTAAAACAAAGAACCAAAACATTCAAACAGAATGTTTACACTTTTACTGGAGGTGGAAACGGGTTTCCATTTCTGGGTGCTTCTCCATTTTCTGTACATTCTTTAGTTTTAGTAAATGTGACACTGCCCCGTACTGCACGCGTTAACGTTACATGCAAGTAAGTTGGCAAACACCCATGCGGACGTCTGCGGGCGACACCCGTGCATGTTTGCAGAAGCATAAATCAGCCTTTACACCTAACATACCTTGCCAGAGTGTGTGGGTAATGCATGTAGATCGTTGCTTTTCATTTGGTCTTTATCAACAAGTCCTACAAAGGAATTAAACATGAACGATCAATTAATATTGGAACATTCAATCAGCCTTTTTCCTTTTTTGAGCTCGAGCAAACGTTACAACGAGCTCAAAGTTTTGTTTGAAGACCAGCAGCTCCCTGAATGGTGCAACAAGACAGGTGTGTACAACAGTCACTGGCACAAAGGATGATTCTTATTGTCAGAAGGTCAAGAAAGAGGGACTCCTTAATGTAATAATAATGAATGCAAATTAAAATGTAGCTAGCAAATTGTGAAAGAAACGGATTTAAGTTTGTTTTTACAAAGGACGTTGCCATGAGATAATCACAAACAAGGGAATTTGAATGGAGAAATCACTTGATAACATATTGCTTGTGCTATGTTGCTATGAAAAAAAGGAGGTGTTAGTGCATGAGTGGTGTGCGACGACATGGTGTATATATTACATCACCTTGAGAGAATACTAAAAAAAAAACTCAAAAACGAAGTGTTAGTGCATGAATGGTGTGCGACAACATGGTGTATATATTACATCACCTTGCGGGAATACCAAAAAAAAAAATCTCAAAAAAGAAAGTGTTAGTGCATGAGTGGTGTGGTGTGCAGTGACACTGTGTGTGCATTACATCACCTTGCGGAAATACTTTTAAAAAACAAGAGAAAAATGACCACAGTGTGATCACCAGCTGCGACGTGTAGAATCATGAGGATATCCGTTGCAATATGCGCTACCAAATTCGACCAGTCATTAAATTATACGCATGCACCAGCGTCTTTTTGTCTTTCAGTTCTGGTCTTGTCCTTTGTTTTGCGACGCATCATGCTTCATCAACTGATTACATATAATGTATGGACGTGAATGTTATTTCTGTTAATGTTAATCTTAATTCATTAATGTTATTTATTAATGTTAATTCTGGGTGGCAGAGGGATAATTTGAAACGGGCTTGGTCGGTAGGGGAAGTCCGAGTGTATGCGCATGCGCTTTTCAAAAAGGCACCCCAACAACAAGAACAACAACGCGGTCCTCTCATAGAGATGCTCGTCGCAGCTAAAAACTCAAAAAAGGAAGTGTTAGGACAGGAGTGGTGTGCGACGACATGTTGTGTATATTACATCGCCTTGTGGGAATACTTCCGCTCTAGCAGGGAACATGGCCTTAAAATGCATGTTGTTGTTGTTGTGTTGTGGGAATACTTGAAGAAAAAAAATTCTAGAGTGTACATAATCATTAGCTCATAGAAGAGAAGCATCACGACAAACGTCTTTTATAAGTTCCGAAATATATTACAACAAATTATCATGTAGAGCTGTAGGAATTGAACGTGAAAGATTAAAAAGGGTCTCCTTACTCCTGTTCGGTATCATCTCCATCGCTCCATATGGAGGAGCCAGGATTCCTGCCAAGTATTGTCGATATTTCTGCAAACATGATGCAAGAACACAAATGAATGTGGTTTCTTAAGCAGACAAAGTGCTATACGATTCCAATGTAATGATTTGTTTTGAAGTATTCTTTCTTCTACATTATGTAGTCCATATAAATAGGGCTACGGAGTGTGGGATCTGCCTTAAGTGGACCCATAAATGGGAAGGAGTCAGATATTGATGAGCTGGCAGGGCATGACCAAGGTGGGATCAAAGGACAGGAAGTTTGTTTTACAAGTGGAAATACCAACTGGTTTTCTACAAAGCCCTGTGAAAGTTTGGTGTCTCCATCTGCAATTATTGCCATAGACCTGTTGGGTGGCCTGCTTGCCAGTCCTGCCTTTTCCCATTGGGTAGTTTGGACCAAAAAGTGGATGCACGTCTAACCCAGGTTTCCACCAAAAGGTAGATGTACGTTTAACCCAGGTTTATACCAAAAGGTGGATGCACGTTTAACCCAGGATTATACCAAAAGGTGGATGCACGTTTCACCCAGGATTATACCAACAGGTGGATGCACATTTAAACCAGTATTATACCAAAAGGTGGATGCACGTTTAATCCAGGATTATACCAAAAGGTGGATGCACATTTAAACCAGGATTATACCAAAAGGTGGATGCACGTTTAACCCAGGTTTCCACCAAAAGGTAGATGCACGTCTAACCCAGGTTTCCACCAAAAGGTAGATGCACGTCTAACCCAGGTTTCCACCATAAGGTGGATGCACGTTTAAACCCAGGTTTATACCAAAAGGTGGATGCACATTTAACCCAGGTTTCCACCATAAGGTGGATGCACGTTTAAACCCAGGTTTATACCAAAAGGTGGATGCAAATTTAACCCAGGATTATACCAAAAGGTGGATGCACATTTAACCCAGATTTGGACAAAAATGTGGATGCACGTCTAACCCAGGTTTCCACCAAAAGGTGGATGCACGTTTAACCCAGGCTTATACCAAAAGATGGATGCACATTTAACCCAGGTTTCCACCAAAAGGTGGAAGCACATTTACCGCAGGATTATACCAAAAGGTGGATGCACATTTAACCCAGGATTACACCAAAAGGTGGATGCACATTTAACCCAGGATTATACCAAAAGGTGGATGCACATTTAACCCAGGATTATACCAAAAGGTGGATGCACATTTAACCCAGGATTATACCAAAAGGTGGATGCACGTTTAACCCAGGATTATACCAAAAGGTGGATGCACGTTTAACCCAGGATTATACCAAAAGGTGGATGAACATTTAACCCAGGATTATACCAAAAGGTGGATGCACATTTAACCCAGGATTATACCAAAAGGTGGATGCACATTTAACCCAGGTTTCCACCAAAAGGAGGATGCGCATTTAACCCAGGATTATACCATAAGGTGGATGCACATTTAACCCAGGATTATACCAAAAGGTGGATGCACATTTAACCCAGGATTATACCAAAACGTGGATGCACATTTAACCCAGGTTTCCACAAAAAGGAGGATGCGCATTTAACCCAGGATTATACCAAAAGGTGGATGCACGTTTAACCCAGGATTATACCAAAAAGTGGATGCACATTTACCCCCAGGATTATACCAAAAGGTGGATGCACATTTAACCCAGATTTGGACAAAAATGTGGATGCACGTCTAACCCAGGTTTCCACCAAAAGGTGGATGCACGTTTAACCCAGGCTTATACCAAAAGATGGATGCACATTTAACCCAGGTTTCCACCAAAAGGTGGAAGCACATTTACCGCAGGATTATACCAAAAGGTGGATGCACATTTAACCCAGGATTACACCAAAAGGTGGATGCACATTTAACCCAGGATTATACCAAAAGGTGGATGCACATTTAACCCAGGATTATACCAAAAGGTGGATGCACATTTAACCCAGGATTATACCAAAAGGTGGATGCACGTTTAACCCAGGATTATACCAAAAGGTGGATGCACGTTTAACCCAGGATTATACCAAAAGGTGGATGAACATTTAACCCAGGATTATACCAAAAGGTGGATGCACATTTAACCAAGGTTTCCAACAAAAGGAGGATGCGCATTTAACCCAGGATTATACCAAAAGGTGGATGCACATTTAACCCAGGATTACACCAAAAGGTGGATGCACATTTAACCCAGGATTATACCAAAAGGTGGATGCACATTTAACCCAGGATTATACCAAAAGGTGGATGCACATTTAACCCAGGATTATACCAAAAGGTGGATGCACGTTTAACCCAGGATTATACCAAAAGGTGGATGCACGTTTAACCCAGGATTATACCAAAAGGTGGATGAACATTTAACCCAGGATTATACCAAAAGGTGGATGCACATTTAACCCAGGTTTCCACCAAAAGGAGGATGCGCATTTAACCCAGGATTATACCATAAGGTGGATGCACATTTAACCCAGGATTATACCAAAAGGTGGATGCACATTTAACCCAGGATTATACCAAAACGTGGATGCACATTTAACCCAGGTTTCCACAAAAAGGAGGATGCGCATTTAACCCAGGATTATACCAAAAGGTGGATGCACGTTTAACCCAGGATTATACCAAAAAGTGGATGCACATTTACCCCAGGATTATACCAAAAGGTGGATGCACATTTAACCCAGGATTATACCAAAAGGTGGATGCACATTTAACCCAGGATTATACCAAAAGGTGGATGCACATTTAACCCAGGATTATACCAAAAGGTGGATGCACATTTAACCCAGGATTATACCAAAAGGTGGATGCACATTTAACCCAGGATTATACCAAAAGGTGGATGCACGTTTAACCCAGGATTATACCAAAAGGTGGATGCACATTTAACCCAGGATTATACCAAAAGGTGGATGCACATTTAACCCAGGATTATACCAAAATGTGGATGCACATTTACCCCCAGGATTATACCAAAAGGTGGATGCACATTTACCCCAGGATTATACCAATAGGTGGATGCACATTTAACCCAGGATTATACCAAAATGTGGATGCACATTTAACCCAGGTTTGGACCAAAATGTGGATGCACATTTAACCCAGGATTATACCAAAAGATGGATGCACATTTACCCCAGGATTATACCAAAAGGTGGATGCACATTTAACCCAGGATTATACCAAAAGGTGGATGCACATTTAACCCAGGATTATACCAAAAGGTGGATGCACATTTAACCCAGGATTATACCAAAAGGTGGATGCACATTTAACCCAGGATTTTACCAAAAGGTAGATGCACATTTAACCCAGGATTATACCAAAAGGTGGATGAACATTTATCCCAGGATTATACCAAAAGATGGATGCACATTTAACCCAGGATGATACAATAAGGTGGATGCACATTTAACCAAGGTTTCCACCAAAAGGAGGATGCGCATTTAACCCAGGATTATACCAAAAGGAGGATGCACATTTAACCCAGGATTATACCATAAGGTGGATGCACATTTAACCCAGGTTTCCACCAAAAGGAGGATGCGCATTTAACCCAGGATTATACCAAAAGGAGGATGCGCATTTAAACCAGGATTATACCAAAAGGTGGATGCACATTTACCCCAGGATTATACCAAAAGGTGGATGCACATTTAACCCAGGATTATACCAAAATGTGGATGCACATTTAACCCAGGTTTGGACCAAAATGTGGATGCACATTTAACCCAGGATTATACCAAAAGATGGATGCACATTTACCCCAGGATTATACCAAAAGGTGGATGCACATTTAACCCAGGATTATACCAAAAGGTGGATGCACATTTAACCCAGGATTATACCAAAAGGAGGATGCGCATTTAAACCAGGATTATACCAAAAGGTGGATGCACATTTACCCCAGGATTATACCAAAAGGTGGATGCACATTTACCCCAGGATTATACCAATAGGTGGATGCACATTTATCCCAGGATTATACCAAAATGTGGATACACATTTAACCCAGGATTATACCAAAAGATGGATGCACATTTACCCCAGGATTATACCAAAAGGTGGTGCACATTTAACCCAGGATTATACCAAAATGTGGATACACATTTAACCCAGGATTATACCAAAAGATGGATGCACATTTAACCCAGGATTATACCAAAAGATGGATGCACATTTACCCCAGGATTATACCAAAAGGTGGATGCACATTTAACCCAGGATTATACCAAAAGGTGGATGCACGTTTAACCCAGGATTATACCAAAAGGTGGATGCACATTTACCCCAGGATTATACCAAAAGGTGGATGCACATTTAACCCAGGATTATACCAAAAGACCACTCCATATTCTACCAATCCAACTGCTCTCTCCCTCCCACTCCATATTCTACCAATCCCACTGCTCTCTCCCTTCCACTCCATACTTCACTCGACCAATCCCACTGCTCTCTCCCTCCCACTCCATATTCTACCAATCCCACTGCTCTCTCCCTCCCACTCCATATTCTACCAATCCCACTGCTCTCTCCCTCCCACTCCATATTCTACCAATCCCACTGCTCTCTCCCTCCCACTCCATATTCTACCAATCCCACTGCTCTCTCCCTCCCACTCCATATTCTACCAATCCCACTGCTCTCTCCCTCCCACTCCATATTCTACCAATCCCACTGCTCTCTCCCTCCCACTCCATACTTCACTCGACCAATCCCACTGCTCTCTCCCTCCCACTCCATATTCTACCAATCCAACTGCTCTCTCCCTCCCACTCCATATTCTACCAATCCCACTGCTCTCTCCCTTCCACTCCATATTTCACTCGACCAATCCCACTGCTCTCTCCCTCCCACTCCATATTCGACCAATCCCACTGCTCTCTCCCTTCCACTCCATACTTCACTCGACCAATCCCACTGCTCTCTCCCTCCCACTCCATATTCTACCAATCCCACTGCTCTCTCCCTTCCACTCCATACTTTACTCGACCAATCCCACTGCTCTCTCCCTCCCACTCCATATTCGATCAATCCCACTGCTCTCTCCCTTCCACTCCATACGTCACTCGACCAATCCCACTGCTCTCTCCCTCCCACTCCATATTCGACCAATCCCACTGCTCTCTCCATTCCACTCCACACTCGACCAATCCCACTGCTCTCTCCCTCCCGCTCCATATTCGACCAATCCCACTGCTCTCTCCCTCCCGCTCCATATTCGACCAATCCCACTGCTCTCTCCCTCCCACTCCATATTCTACCAATCCCACTGCTCTCTCCCTTCCACTCCATACTTCACTCGACCAATCCCACTGCTCTCTCCCTCCCACTCCATATTCTACCAATCCCACTGCTCTCTCCCTCCCACTCCATATTCTACCAATCCCACTGCTCTCTCCCTCCCACTCCATACAGAGAGACTGAGCTGTCGCCCGCAGACAGGGAGACTGAGCGGGACAGGGAGACTGAGCGGGACAGGGAGACTGAGCGGGACAGGGAGACTGAGCGGGACAGGGAGACTGAGCGGGACAGAGAGACTGAGCGGGACAGGGAGACTGAGCGGGACAGGGAGACTGAGCGGGACAGGGAGACGGAGCGGGACAGGGAGCCGGAGCGGGACAGGGAGACGGAGCGGGACAGGGAGACGGGGCGGCACAGGGAGACGGAGCTTTTTCACGTGTACTTACTTGTACACGGGTACTTACTTTTTCACGTGACTAATTTTGGGAATGCTCCTCACCGTGAATGGAACATCCATCTTTGGGAATGCTCCTCACCATGAATTGAACATCCATCTTTGGGAATGCTCCTGACGGTGAATGGAACATCCATCTTTGGGAATAAACCAATAAACCAACAAAGCTCGGTCAGGGACTGTCGCCCGCACCTTTGGAGGCAGGATATAGTGCATTATTAATTTATGATATATAATGACGCTCGATTTTGGTGCACTGTTCGTGCCTTCAACCCGTATGACAGCCGCACATGACACTTACAGTTTCAGTGTGCCCGAGGACTACGACTGACGACTGACGTGACGAGTGACGAGTGACTAGCCGAAGGGTGGTTCTTCTTCTTCTTCTTCCTCTTGGGGTCAACTTCCTGGATCTGGAACGGGAAGTGATATTTTTTTCTTTTATTCTTTCCTTTACCCTGTGGATGGTCCATCGATTTTATATATAATTATAAACCGAAGGGTTTTATATATATATATATATATATATATATATATATATATATATATATATATATAAGTCCTTAAGGGTCAACGAGATTATTTAAATATCCTTCAAAAAAACAACATTTCATTTTATGGCCGTTGAATGTGACGTCACGACAAGGAACGGTGGACGATTTCAAATGCATAAATTCGCTTTTCAGTGATTAATTATTGATTAATTGGTTTGGATTCAAAAGGGTGGAGGCCCGGGTGCCCGGGGCGTCCGCCCGGACGTCTTTAGCGTGAGGCTCATTTTCCGCGGCGCAACACCTGCGGGGGCCCAGGGTCGAGGATTCGAACCTTTGCCGTTTACAGCTCTCGAGTACGCATCGTTGATACGTCATCGTGGCCCGCCTTAGCCCGGTGCACCACGACGCCTCCACCGATTGGAGTTCACTTGGAACATGCATTTAACCCCCATGTGATTGATCTAGTTAGGCAGCTTAGCAATAATTTCTGGGGGAACGACTTTACAAAACTACCATTTTTATTTTCGTGCTTATGGACCAAACTTTTACAAATAACACTGCATGTGATAGTCAGGTGGCTTAGCAACAATTTTTAGGCGTAATGTTACAAGCCGGACAAAAGTCCCAAATTTGGTATGGAGCTTCGTTTGGACCTATCAATTGATTTTAGCCTAGGAGCCATCCTGACCGTTTCAGATTTTCCAAGATGTTGGCCAAAATTCAAAATGCCACCAGCAAAACTGAAATATCATATATCTCTGGCTGTAGAAGTCACAGATAGACAAATGAGGTATCAAATCAGGGGTTTTTGAGGTCAGTGAAACTGATTCAGGGAAAGGTACATTTCATATGTCACTTATTTTCGAGATGACGTCCAAAATCCAATATGGCCACCAAGGAAAATCATACTATAATGCAAGGACTTGAAAAGTTTGTTCGCCTAAGGCTCAGGCATCGAAGGATGGATTAACTTGACACTTTGCACACCTATAGATATCGTTTTAGTGGGGCGGCTTAGCCCAAATATTCAAAAGAATTGTGCATTTTGTGATACAAGCACCAAATTTGGCACACTAGTAGACTATCATATTATGAAAAGATCTGGATATTGGGCCATCTCAGATTCAGAGATTTGATTTTTGCAAGATTTGCAGATTTTGCAAGCTGAGATTGCAACGCCAGGGACGGCCGACTCCTTCCTACGAGCTGCCCACGTCACCCGCACAAGAAGAGCTCATCAAATCACTGCAGCGGCACTGCACATCCTGCAACACCGTGCGTATGAACGCCACTGTATGACATATGCTGATGATGCAGAAGACCTGCCTGAGTTCGAAGACTGGTGTCACCAGAGAGGAGAAGACATTCCCAACTTTCAGTACTGGGCAACTGTGCTGGAACTAGAGATGTTGGTACTGGTCTACGTGCGTTCTCTGCGGCAGGCTTCATTCACGACGTACCTTGATGCCCTGACGGAACTGGTCCCATGGTTCCATGCCTTAGACCACACACACTATGCCAGGTGTGTCCCTGTTCACCTGAGGGACACGGTTGCACTCCCAATGAAGCACCCAGATGTAGCCAGAGAATTCAGGGCTGGCAACTTCACTGTACAGAAGACGAAGAAGGTGTTCTCTTCGATCCCAATCGAATTGAAATCTTGCAAAAATCAAATCTCTGAATCTGAGATGGCCCAATATCCAGATCTTTTCATAATATTGTTACAGACGCGGTTGTGGATGTTGGTCTACCGAGCGGTTTGGTATGACCGCGCCTGCACGTTTACCCGATTATACTCGAACGTTGACTAAGTCGCGCTATGCTAAATCAATGATGGAAAAGGACACAACGGCTGGGATTAAAATGACACGACACCAAGGGTTCAGTTCTCAAGACCTCCGGAGGAGGTTATAATATTGCGGAAGGTCAGATTACAGGAATGAGAGGGACAGCATAGAAAGACAGGCACTTAGACACACTCTTATATTAGCCCCGACAGACGACAGATAAACGGGACAAAACTGACTCACACGGGGATTGATGGCAAGGAAAGCGGGTAGTCGATGGCTCAAGGTGCACTCTTGGCTCAAGGACAGAATCGACCCGCTCCGGTCCAGAGATGCGGGAGGCCTCACTCAGCGCTCGAAGGTCGTGACTTGTCTTCTTCAGTCGGGGGCGCATCTCACGTCACGTCCGGTAAGTGGCTGCGTATATCCGGCGGGGAGTGACACGCCCTCGGCTCGTTAGCTCCGCCCCAGATGGAATCGGCCCGTTGCTTCTCATTGGGTGCGTGCGGGGGGGTTACCGGCTCTGCCCTTGACGAGGGGCTGACAGGGAGCCCCTTCGTGGTAACCCCGTCGGAGCGCATGGTCATGGCGGCTAACCGAGCCGGTGTGAGGACGCACACTCCCCCGCGCCGCGCCGCCCCCATCTCCTCTGTTGTTGTAGTTGTAGTTGTTGTTGTAGTTGTTGTTGTTGTTGTTGTAGTTGTTGTTGTTGTTGTTGTTGTAGTTGTTGTAGTTGTTGTTGTTGTTTCATGGGGAAGATGGGAGGAGGTAAGGGGAGGTCCTAAACTCACTACTGGTGCCATACGATCACATTCTGGTGCAACGAAGAGTCAGAATTAATGGAAACGAGTCCTTAACTGACATAGACTAAGAATAACTAGCAAGATGTCCCATAGTTGTCTACGTGAGATGCGGTGAACCTGGGCACGACATTTAATGGGGGAAAAAGGGGAAGGTCGGTTCTACAGAGTGTTATTTACAGGCAATGGGACTAGGGAATGGGGGATTGGGGATAGTTGGGGAGTATTGGGGAAATAGGGGAGTATTTACAAGCGGATATTGAGGCCAAGTCCCATATCCGCAACATTGCACCCTTCTCTACCCTCGGGGCGTCCCGACCCGATAAATTTTTACCTATTTTAGTGTGGCACTCAGATGTAGTTCCCTCTACTATTAACTCTACCCTGAGTGCGACAGTTTTACAGATATTCACAAATGAGTAAATATGTCCCCCTGCGACGTTGCACCCTTCTCCTCACAGAAACACACCCACAGGATAACCGAATCCGGAAAGAATTCGCAAACTAAACATACAGCCGGTAGGGAGCATTATTTACACAAGACTACGCTGATATTTACACTACGATCCAGGACCTGTTTTTGGAGGAACACATGCAGATGTTATGCATAGAGAGAGCACGCATGCCAGCATCGATACACCAACCCACGAGTGCTCTGTGGCCTTATGGCCTTTAATAATGTGCAGAGCACCCCTTCCAAGCATCAAAAGCACCACCCCATAACACAGTCAGCACCATCCGGTGCACCAATAAAGTGTTTATAAATCACCGGTGGTGTCGCAGCCGGCCGATGTTCTGCCGCTGGTCTTGCCTTCGTGTGGTGCACTTGGTGTTCTTGCCTCTTTCAAAAAAATAAAGAAAGGCGCCAACCGCGTCCATTTCTGTATTGTGGCCGTCAGGGGGCCAACTATAAGTGGTTCACCTTGTATGGCATAGGTGCCACGTTGACCCATAGGTCCATCCACGGGTGGTGCTTGGCCGCAAAAGAACTGCGGTCCATTGTGGGTGGCCACCAACATTGCGGTCCATATGGTGTATCGATCCAGGCAGCAAGCAGCGAAAGTGCAGGCCCACAACTGCGTAGCCAGCACCTCTCTCTCCTCTCTCTCTACCCCAAAGCCAGATCCTCAGAGGTGGGAGACAAAAGAAGCAGACAAGTGAGTAAGGTGGTAAGGGCGCAAAAGTGCACGCAATGTAAGGTAATGCACACTGGGGGCACATGGGAACCAGGTGAGACAGGTACGTTCCTACCGTACGCCCCCCCCCCCCCACCAGGTAACCTACATGGCCCCTCCCTTACCCCTTACTGTATCCACAAAACACAACACTACCCATAAACATCTACTTTACAAATCAACAAACGTCCCTACTGTCTTCCCCGTTCCTCCCATATACCAAATTCGTCTTCTCTCCCTCTTAACCAATCAAATTTGCCATTTTCAACTCATCAAAATTTGCCATTACCAATTCATCATCAGTCCCTCCTAGGGAGGGAGAGATGGAATCACCCCAATGTCTCATCCACGTCGTGATGCGTCTCACCAATCCACACAGCAATTCTCATTTCCTGCACACAGAACAAAGAAAACACAGGTGTGGAGTCATCATCATCACCACAGGTAAGTGGCTGCGTATGGTGCGACAGGTTCATCAATCCTAACTATTTCCTAAATGACTTTAACAACTTTACACTACCCGGGGTCTTTCTCCGGCCAAACCATTGGCCCTCTTACACTATGGGTTCTAAAAACCAATTCCCATTGGCCAAACTGTGGTGCTTTTCAATTTGGGGTCTCACTCCCCCGATTCATCTCCCGGTGCCCTCGCACAATTTCTGGGCTGTGGCGTGTACCTCTCCCAGTGGGTCTACCCACCTGCACACCTCCACCACTGCAGTTGCCTCCGAGCTTACCTGCTCCTTACCCTAACCTAACTACCTGGGGAAGGCCCTCTGGCGCTCTCCCCACTCGGTGCCCTCTCTGGCACTGGGCTGCCCGATCCACACCCGGGATCCTCAGGCACCCACTCACAACTATCGGCTCCCAGAGCCCACCTGCGGCCTCACCTGGCCGACATCCTCACAGTGGTGGAGTGCCCAACCAACTACACACACTAACAGGCTACACGCCCAGCCATTTCCACAACACTAATGCACCCATCCAAATACCATTCTGTCACCCGCACCACAGATGCCAATATCCAACCACAATTTACCTATACCCTCTACCTAACACTTACACTACCCGCCCCGGGTACTCGTGAAAGGGGTCCACTCTTCCCCCATCCACACCTTCGCACCATGCACACCACTCCGTACCAATTACTCCAACTCTCTCCACACACCTTTACTTGCACACCTGTGCTCTCACACCTGGTGCCACCTGCACCCTTCTCTCCCCAAGCGCATTCGCGCTGATCCACAACACTCACTACTCACACACTGCTCCACACACCTGTCCAGTTGCACACCTGTGCAATCACACCTGTTCAATTCTCACACAGCATCATCTCACCTAACTACTCCCCTCTGAAACTTGCGCTTCCCAGTCGTCCCTTTAAACTATTGCGCTCCCACGTCATTATCATCCACACTAATCTACCTGCGTCCCCACTACAGGTATCAGTCACTAACTAAACTTAACGTCACCTAATGTCATCTTCGCTAGATCCCTACAATATAACCTAACCCACCCGGGCTAGTTTTCACTGCCATCAACCCCATAAGCTATTGCGCATTTGCCCCCACCTATGGGAAGGGTGGCAGGGATGCCAGCCTTACCCACCGGGCCCATCGCTCACTACCAATTTCGCACATCAAATTTCAACAAATTAAAAATTTGCCAATCACTACCCATCATCTGCCAATCACTACTGCCAATCCCTTGCCAATCATCAAATTTTGTTTTTCTCTAATTTTGGGTCCAAAACACTAACCTCATCACCCAGTCTACTCACTAATGCCTCTCGATGCGCCAATTCCTGTCCAAAGCCCGGCTTCGTAAAGCCAAGCCATGAATGCGGGTTGTTCTGCGCCAGCGGCTGGATGCGTCCGGCATTCGGGGCAGGGACGGGGGCTTACCCGGGCCGAGATCCCACGCACCATCTCGGCGTGGAGCCATCCAATGTCCCGATCTCGATCTGCCGGAATGCCTCAACAAAAAGTGGTCGCCATGACGACCCTTTCTATCGGGCTGCCCGCTCCGCCTAGTGGAGCACGGACGCGGCCGTTCAAAGCGAGGCCCAGCACGCACCGAGGGCCCGATTCGGCTAAAAGTCGACCTAAACTCTACCCCGTCTAACGTCGATGCTTCACCTGGACGCTTACACCCCGCGGCCCGTTCCTTGCTCACACATCCAGCCGTTTCCATGCTCCTCGTACCTTTCCTTACACACCTCGGTACACCCATTCCACTCACAGCCTTGGTCACACACCTGACCACCGAACACTTTGGCACACATTCGTTGGTCGCACACCTCACCAACACACCTCTTCGCGCCCCCTCCTCTGTGACAATCACAGGTGTGCTCTCATTCGCACACCCAACCACGTGCCTCACTACCAATTCCAGCGTGCATTCCCACTCACGCTCTACCATTCCAGATGTGCATCCTTCCATCCCAGGTGTACATCCTCGCTCACCTGTCACAACCAACTCACTCTCCTTGTCACTCTCACTACTCTCACCTCCATTCTTGACAGCGCACTCACCCTTACTCTTGACAGCGCACTCTTTCCTCATGCACCTGTCCGTCACACACCTTTCTCGCGCACACTCTCCCGTTACACCCTCTGTAACACTCACCACACCGCGCTTCCATGTGCTCCCTCGCACACGCGCTACGACCGACTCATTCTCGCCAGCACACTCACTCCTTGGCACGCACTTTTTCCTCACACACCCCAGAGTCGGACTTTCTCGCACACCTCCTTTTTCGCACACCAGACCTGTCGCACACTTCACCAACGGCCTCTCACGAACACCCGGGTCTATCTCGACCCCCAAGCTTCTTAAATCCCCTGGCGCATCATACGCACGACCATATTGGTCACCACTTACACCGGGTCCTCTTCCTTTTCGCTTCTCCTCCATCACCTGCGAATCCCTCATCCGGTTAATGAGCACATCATCACGATCCAAACACAGACTTTGGACCAATTCTTTTATCTCCTCTTTTATCTCCTTCTTATCCTCTCTCCGTCGCTTCTTAATTTCGCTCACCCCTTCTTCCACTTCTTCTAATTTCTGCTTCACCTCTTTTATTCCCCGGTACGTCTCCTCAAGCTCGTCCTCTAAGGCTACCTTGACCGTTTCCAGGTGCGTCCTCACCTGCCGGTCCTTCGTCTCCATTACCTCTACCACCTCGTCCAACCTCGCTGTCAGTCCCTCACGTACCATCTGACATTCCCTCTTTGTCGCTATTAAGTCGTTTTTTATGTCGTTTTGTGTCGCTTTTAAACCTCCTAATACCGCAGTGTTCCTTTGAACCTGCTCCGTTAGTCCTTTTTGTCCCTCCGTCAGCTGTTCCACCTCCTGCGTCAGGTCCTCTATGCCCCCTTGTAACTTTACAGTCCCCTTTCTCACCTCCTTCTCCATGTGCTCCTTACAGTGCCTCACCTCCTCGCGCACTCCTCCGACCTCCTCACTCACTCCTCTTCTGATCTCCTCTCCCATCACTTGCATCTCCTGCCCAGATGCCACCCTCATCTGCTCCATTTCCTCCCTGTGAGCATCCAGTTTAGTTTCTACCCCCATTCTGACCCCCTCTATCTGCTGCTCCATTTCTTCCCTTTCCGCTTGGTCCCTCATGTCCCTCAATTTGCCTTCCATACTGTTTTCTAACCCTATTAACCCATTTCTCACCTCTTTTATCCCGTTGTCTAACCCCTCAAAATTATTGTCTAACTTCCCAAATTTCTTGTCTAACTCCTTAAAATTATTGTCTAACCCCTCTCCGGTACCCCTCGCTTCGTCCCTCATTACCCCTATTTTGCCCTCCAATCGCTCACCCTGAGCATCCATCCGGTTCCCCATTACCCCCAATTGCTCATTCTGAGCCTCCATCCGGTTCCCCATTTGTCCCATACTGCTTTTCAAACCTCTAATTTGGTCTCCCAATTGCTCACCCATTTGTTCCATAAGGGCCCTCATTTGCAGGAGGAAAAGGTTCGAATCCACCAGGGGCGCTGCCACGGTCGCGGGCGCGGTGACCAGCGAGGCGCCATTTTGCGCCCCCGCAACGTCGGGCGCAACGACGCTATTTTGTGCGTCTGCTACCCTCGCTGCTTCGCACTCCTCGCGTCCCTCAATTTGGTCCTGGACCGACCCTGCCTCACTCTCCCCTACCGGACCCCAGCTGTCTTGATCCGCCATAGCGCGACTTTCAAAATTCGGGTTTTTATTTCCGTAAAACAAATCAAATTTCGTCGTTATAATTTCGAGCGCGGGAAACGCGCTCCGGATCGAATTCTACCTCCCAACACCAATTGTTACCCTAGTGGTACAATTGGTGTTCCAAAATTTGGGCCTAATAAATTTAGTCCCAGGTTCGAATCCGACACTCCTGACACCAATTGTTACAGACGCGGTTGTGGATGTTGGTCTACCGAGCGGTTTGGTATGACCGCGCCTGCACGTTTACCCGATTATACTCGAACGTTGACTAAGTCGCGCTATGCTAAATCAATGATGGAAAAGGACACAACGGCTGGGATTAAAATGACACGACACCAAGGGTTCAGTTCTCAAGACCTCCGGAAGAGGTTATAATATTGCGGAAGGTCAGATTACAGGAATGAGAGGGACAGCATAGAAAGACAGGCACTTAGACACACTCTTATATTAGCCCCGACAGACGACAGATAAACGGGACAAAACTGACTCACACGGGGATTGATGGCAAGGAAAGCGGGTAGTCGATGGCTCAAGGTGCACTCTTGGCTCAAGGACAGAATCGACCCGCTCCGGTCCAGAGATGCGGGAGGCCTCACTCAGCGCTCGAAGGTCGTGACTTGTCTTCTTCAGTCGGGGGCGCATCTCACGTCACGTCCGGTAAGTGGCTGCGTATATCCGGCGGGGAGTGACACGCCCTCGGCTCGTTAGCTCCGCCCCAGATGGAATCGGCCCGTTGCTTCTCATTGGGTGCGTGCGGGGGGGTTACCGGCTCCGCCCTTGACGAGGGGCTGACAGGGAGCCCCTTCGTGGTAACCCCGTCGGAGCGCATGGTCATGGCGGCTAACCGAGCCGGTGTGAGGACGCACACTCCCCCGCGCCGCGCCGCCCCCATCTCCACTGTTGTTGTAGTTGTAGTTGTAGTTGTTGTTGTTGTAGTTGTTGTTGTAGTTGTTGTAGTTGTTGTTGTTGTTTCATGGGGAAGATGGGAGGAGGTAAGGGGAGGTCCTAAACTCACTACTGGTGCCATACGATCACAATTTCGTGCAACGAAGAGTCAGAATTAATGGAAACGAGTCCTTAACTGACATAGACTAAGAATAACTAGCAAGATGTCCTATAGTTGTCTACGTGAGATGCGGTGAACCTGGGCACGACATTTAATGGGGGAAAAAGGGGAAGGTCGGTTCTACAGAGTGTTATTTACAGGCAATGGGACTAGGGAATGGGGGATTGGGGATAGTTGGGGAGTATTGGGGAAATAGGGGAGTATTTACAAGCGGATATTGAGGCCAAGTCCCATATCTGCAACAATATGATAGTCTACTAGTGTACCAAATTTGGTGCTTGTATCACAAAATGCACAACAGGTTTGCTATGCTGCTACACTATAAGATATATTACTTTTTCGTTTGATGACAGTCGTCACAAAAACGTCAACAATGATGCCGACATATATTTCTTCGTTTTTATTTCATTCAACATTAGCCGGAAGTAAAATATGTTTCAGGAAATTACCGAGAGATATTTCTTCGTTTTTTTTATTAGTTATGTGCGCATACACTTTAAATAGGTTTATTTGAAATCTTTAATTTTCCACAATATAATTTACTTGCCATTTATCATTTGATGATTACGAGACACTTCCTCTTGAGGATAGTGACAATTCATGCGCTGCGTGGAAACTTCTATTTCCAAAATGAATGAGACGATCGATGAAGAATGCACACTTGAACAGGATGTAGCAAGAAAGCGAATGAGACGGGCGAACGAGTGCGTCGACGAACGTCAATGCAAACTTGCGGGGTCACCCGTGGGAATCCCACGGGCATGGATGTGTGTGACATTTCGACATATTGAGTTAGATGCTGCACATTCATTTTTACAAAATGGTTACTGGCAAGTCATCAGATCCAGAAATGGTGTAATGAACACAATTTATTTACGCGCAAGCAAGAAAGCAAGACGGCCCGATTTCCGATTCCGACGGGCGAGACGGGCCGACGGGCGAGACGGGCCGATTTGGAGCAAGAAAAAGAACGAGACGGGAGAAAAACGAGAGAAACGAGACGGGGAAAGCCGATTGGAGAGGCGAGTGAGGAGCGATGGGAGAGGCGAGTGAGGAGCGATGGGAGAGGCGAGTGAGGAGCGATTGGAGAGGCGAGTGAGGAGCGATTGGAGAGGCGAGTGAGGAGCGATTGGAGAGGCGAGTGAGGAGCGATTGGAGAGGCGAGTGAGGAGCGATTGGAGAGGAGAGTGAGGGTTTGGAGAGGAGAGGTGTGTGAGGGATTGGAGAGGTGAGGGATTGGAGAGGAGAGGAATGTGAGGGATTGGAGAGGAGAGGAGTGCTAGGTGGAGAGAGGAGAGTGTCAGGTGGAGAGAGGAGAGTGTCAGGTGGAGAGAGGAGAGTGTCAGGTGGAGAGAGGAGAGTGTCAGGTGGAGAGGAGTGAGGGGCCACATATTATGTGAAAGAAATAAATTGTGTTCATTGCACCATTTCTGGATCTGATGAATTGCCAGTAACCATTTTGAATGTGCAGCATCTAACTCAATATGTCGAAATGTCCCACGGGTGACCCCACTATATTTCTTCGTTTTTATTTCATTCAACATTATTATCCGGAAGTAAAGGTTCACATGTTCATTTCACGTGTGCAAAAACAAACTCCATTTCACGTGTGCATGGACATGAAACACAGACGGGAAATTGCTAAGAGATATTTCGTTCGAAGCAATTCTACACCGCCCAAATAAAATATTTCACCGATACACCGAGCGAATTTCAGCGAATTTCAGCGAATTTCACCGAGTTTCAGGAAATTACCCAGAGATATTTCTTCGTTTTTATTTCATTAGTTACTAGCAGAAGTACTCAGCGTTGCCGGCCGGGGGAAGGGGGAAGGGCACGTACACTTTAAACATGTATATACATGTGGGATGTGGGATATATACATGTGGGACGTGTGTGTGTGTGCGTGTGCGCGCGTGTGTGTGTGTGTGTGTGTGTGTGTGTGTATGTGTGTGTGGGGGTGTACATGTGTGTATGTGTATATGTGTATGTGTGTGCATGTGTGTCGGTGTACATGTGTGTGTACACATGTGTATGTGTGTGTATATATGTGTCTATGTGTATATATGTGTGTGTCTGTATGTGTGTGTATATATATATATATATATATATATATATATATATATATATATATATATATATATATATATGTGTGTGGGTGTACATGTGTGTGTACGTGTGTGTGTATGTATGTATATGTGTATGCATGTGTGTGTGTATGTGTATGCATGTGTGTGTGTGTGTGTCTGTGTGTGTGTATGTGTATATGTGTATGTGTCTGTGTGTGTATATGTGTATGTGTGTGTATCCATATGTGTATGTGTATATGTGTGTATGTGTATATGCATGTGTCGGTGTACATGTGTGTGTACGTGTGCGTGCATGTGTGTGTGTGTGTGTATGTGTATGTGTGTATATATATGTGTGTGTATGTGTATGTGTATATGTGTGTCGGTGTGTGTGTGTGTGTGTGTGTGTGTGTGTGTGTGTGTGTGTGTGTGTGTGTGTGTGTGTGTGTGTGTGTTAATAAGAGAGAGACCGAATTGTGAGATACAGAAATGAAAAAACGAGGTGTGTGTGTGTGTGTGTGTGTGTGTGTGTGTGTTATTGTGAAACAGGTGCAGCATCCAACTCAATATGTCGAAATGTCACACACGTCCATGCCCGTGGGATTCCCACGGGTGACCCCACTAGTATATATATACTAGCTTGGCTCGGCTCGCCGAGTGTCGTTACTGAGGAACAGGCTCTTATTTTAGCTGAGGATAATGACTGCACCTGAGTTGCTGTGTTGTCATGATTTACACCAATCATAATACAAACAATTATTTTGCACAAATGTATTTGTTGTGTTTGTGATATTACATTTTTATAGGCAATTTCGGTTGAATGTTTTTTTTCAAGAAATAACCCCTCAGCACATACATCGGGGAGGGGTAGTTGCAGACTGGAAGTTTGGGACGATTACACCTCACCACCACGTCATTTAAAACACCTCACCACCACATAATTTAAAACACCTCACCACCACATAATTTGAAACACCTCACTCCCACCTAATTTAAACACCTCATCACCAAGTAATTTAAAACACGTCACCACCACGTAATTCAAAAAACCTCACCACCACATCATTCAAAACACCTCACCACCATGTAATTCAAAACACCTCACCCCCACGTCATTCAAAACACCTCACCACCACGTAATTCAAAAGCCCTCACGACCACGTAATTCAAAACACCTCACCACCACATAATTAAAAACACCTCATCCACATGTAATTCAAAACACATCACGTAATTCAAAACCCCTCACGACCACGTAATTCAAAACACCTCACCACCACATCATTAAAAACACCTCATCCACATGTAATTCAAAACACCTCATCACCACGTAATTCAAAACACCTCACCCCCACGTAATTTAAAACATCTCACCCCCACCTAATTCAAAACACCTCACCCCCACCTAATTCAAAACACCTCACCCCCACCTAATTCAAAACACCTCACCCCCACCTAATTCAAAACACCTCACCACCACGTTATTCAAAACCCCTCACGACCACGTAATTTAGAAGACCTCACCATCACATAATTAAAAACACCTCAATAGCAAGTCATTCAAAACACCTCACCACCACCTAATTTAAAACACCTCACCACCAACTAATTCAAAACACCTCACCACCAACTAATTCAAAACACCTCACCACCACGTAATTCAAAACCCCTCACGACCACGTAATTCAAAAGACCTCACCACCACATAATTAAAAACACCTCAATACCAAGTCATTCAAAACACCTCACCACCACCTAATTTAAAACACCTCACCACCAACTAATTCAAAACACCTCACCACCACGTAATTCAAAACCTCTCACGACCACGTAATTCAAAAGACCTCACCACCACATAATTAAAAACACCTCAATACCAAGTCATTCAAAACACCTCACCACCACCACCTAATTTAAAACACCTCACCACCAACTAATTCAAAACACCTCACCACCACGTAATTAAACACACCTCACCACCAAGTAATTAAAAACACCTCACCAGTCACCACCACTTAATTCAAAACACCTCACCACCAAGTAATTAAAAACACCTCACCAGTCACCACCACGTAATTCAAAACACCTCACCACCACATAATTCAAAACACCTCACCACCACGTAATTCAAAACACCTCACCACCACATGATTCAAAACCACCACCACGTTATTAAAAACACTTCACAACCACGGAAACAAAAGTTTCAGGGAGTAGTTCAGTGACAACACAGATACTGCCCAGATATGTAGATATATAAATCGATGACCAAGTGTGCCTGAGTTGCTGTTTTGTCATGGTGGACACCAATCATAACAAACAATTATTTTGCATAAATGTTTTTGTCATATACGTGATATTACATTTCATAAACAATTGAAGTTGAATACTTAAGTTGAAAAAATACATCTTTTTCAATTTTTGTTTTTCAACAAAAGTTGTTTTTTCAAAAAATTTCAAAACAAAGACCCTTGAAGACACACACAGGAGAGATAGGTTCATACCCGAAGTTTCGTACGATTTTACAAAAGTTTGAGGTAGTAATTCAGTGACAAGACAAGACAAGTGACAAGACACTGCACAGATATATTTATAGATATGCTGTGTGTGTATATATATATATATATATATATATATATATATATATATATATATATATATATACAGGGGGCTGCAAAAGTAGGTATACAGTAAGGATTATACCAGTATTACCAGTATTATAATAGTTTTGAGGGATTTTGAGGGAAATAGTTTTGAGGGACATTTGAGGGATTAATATGTTTATTATTGATATGTTTATTATTGATATGTTATTATTGATATGCTTGTATAATCAATAAAATACGTTTTGTGCGCACGTTTTTTTTCTTCATAACTGTATACCTACTTTTGCAGCCCCCTGTATGTATGTATATATATATATATATATATATATATATATATATATATATTGTTACTGATCGCGGTTTAAGATGTTAGTTACCGAGCAGTTTGGTATTGCCGCGACCTAACAGGATCCCTGACTCACCCGATTCACCCAGGACTTTGGCCGGATGGCACCACAGCTAGTCAATAGGGAAAAGACAAAGGCGACACGGATGTGAAGAAGAGCAGAAGACAAAAAGGTTGGAAATACCACTAAATTTATTCCTACTATTTACATGCTCAAAGTAACCAAGGAGAAGGAAAGATAATAAAATAATATACAGAAGGATTAGAGACACAGTGCAATTATTAACTTATACAGCTTAATTAACCCAGGACAGAACAAACAAAAGACACTGACTCAAGCGGGGAATTGCAGTAATGGCAGGATGTGGATGGCTGGAGGGAGAGGGAGGTCCAAGGGGGTCCCGCAGCACAACCGGCGCGTTTAGCAGCCGCCGTTCAGGCCAGGCCCCACGCTGCTGTTTTGGCTGCTGTTTACGTCGCGTGCTTTGCCAGGCCTTGTCCCACTCGTCTGGTCCAAACCCTCAACTCTTTCTTGTTTCTCTCACTCCTCACCACCGACTCCTCACCGCAACCAACTGACCACCGACTCCTTACCACCGCAACCAACGCAACCACTGACCCTCCTCTGGCAACCGACTCAGACCAACTCCTTGTGACCAACTCAAAGTGCATCTCCGACCAACTCACTGTGACCACTTCCGTTTGCGCCTTTTATAGCGCCTCCAGCGATTACGCCGCCGGCGTTTTGGACACGCCCATCGGGGTGCTCACCTCGGCCCTGGTTGGTCGCGCGACCCTCGGGCTCCGCCCTGGATGACGACGGGCGGGCGCGCCCCTCCTCCCCTCTGACGAGGTGGAGACACGCCTTTCTTCTCCGACTCAAAGCACATGGTCAATGGCGGTTATTGGAGGGGAGGTGATTGGGAATCGAGGGCTCAGCAGTGACGAGAGGGGATGTAATATGGAAATGGAGGTTTTGGGGATGGCAAGGAAAGGGAGATTTTGGGGATGGGAAGGAAAGGGGATCTATTCTCTTTCACTGGTGCAATGGAGTATTTCAATTAATGGAAGACACAGCCTTACACTAATACACATAATAAGGATATAACTGTCAAAAAAGATATATCGTGTCCTGCATGTATGTTTTATGGACTAACTACGGGAACGCCCTTTGACCTTTATACAACCACAAACGGAGGGAGGAGGGGTGATATTTTACAACAACCTTTTACAACAACATTTTACCACAACAATAAATAAAAAAAAACATTCTCATATCCACAACAATATATATATATATATATATATATATATATATAAAAGATAGATAAAATATGTTGACATAAATCGAATAGCGTGGATCGGGATGCTGTGCTTGCCTCACTATACATCGCTGCAGAGGCACAAGTTTGTTTGAACTTAGGATAATGACTATGAGTTGTTGTGTCGTCATGATTTAAGCCAATGATAATGCAAACATTTCTTCTGCTCAAATTTATTTGTAATATCAGTGATGTTACATCTTTATAAGCAATTTAAGTTCAGGATAGTGATAACACTTCACTGTAAACAATACAACAACATGTCGCAGTTCTTGGAAGGTGAGGCAACTGCTTGATAGCGAAACGAATATTGTCAGGGTGGCCAACGCGTCATGATCCTACATACAGTTGACCATATGTGAAGACCGGTTGTTCTAGCCACAAGCACACCCTAGACAAACTCTGCCCCTGACTCTTGTTTATGGTCATGGCAAAGGCAATTCTCACTGGGAACTGACGTCGTTGCCAATGGAATGGGAAAATCCCATCTGTAGGTTGAAGAGTGATGCGAGGGATAAACACACTGCGACCTGCATTGTCACCATTAGCAATAATAGCCTTTAGGAGGCGGCCACAGATAACTTCTTTCACGATTAACCGTGTCCCATTTAATTGCAGAGTCCTGGCTTCGCGTTGAGGTTGCGGAGCAAGATTAACGGCATGCCATCCTTGAGTGAGAGTTGATGAGGTGGCATTCCGGCAATGTTAAGGGAATTGAGATATTCAGTTGGCAAACGTGTGGCATCGTCATCATCATCATCATTTACCGTCTTGTCTGCACTTTGACAAAGTGTTGGTGTTCCAGGAAATGTATCTGACATGACCTCGTTGATGGTATCCACCAATGTGTTATTTGGTGCTAATATTGCACGATCTGCCATCCACTTATGATCTGTGTGGTGTCGGTGAAAGTCAGGAAAGACCCAGTCAATGACTTCACTCATGGATCTACTTGATTGTTTCACGTGAGGTGCTGTCAATTTGCATGCACATTTCCTCTGGTATTTCAATGCATGCCTCATTGTTGTAGGGTAGCTGTCCGTTGCCAAGTTGTAGTAGCCAACGATCAAACTCCCTCGATTTTTTATAATGTCCAATGTCCATTCATAAGCACACGCATATTCTCGGTAAGGTGGAATATCTTGAAATGTTGCCACAACACAGAGAATATTTCAGAGAGGCATTGACAATCTGGGCACGTGATCCATGTTTAATAACAGGAAGCACCTGTCTAAAGTGTCCAGCAGAGAACTATTACTTTTCCCCCAAAAGGTATGTCTTGGTTGGTGATGTCTCGTAATGTACGGTGGTCAAGTGCCTCAAGTAGGTGCCTGTGACTCATTGGAGCCTCGTCCCATACAATAAGGTTTGCTCTACGAATTAGGTCAGCAAGAACACTTTGGTGAGATATCGATATTGATAATGTTGTTGAGTCAGTGACCATGATGGGGGCTTTGAACCTGGAATGAAATGTACGTCCACCCAGCAGAAGTGTAGCCGCAATACCACTTGAGGCAACAGCTAGAGAAACATTCATTTTGTCACTGTGCAGGGTGTGTGCAGCAGCTAGCAGAGTGTTCAGTGTATAGGTTTTACCTGTCCCACCTCTTGCATCCAGGAAGATAGCCAATGGTTCCTTTTTCTGTAAAGCAACTATAACAGTGTCATATACATATACCTCACGTTGAGAGGGTAGAAGTGCATTTGGGCCATGCAAGCGTTGGTTTACAATGTTTCTCAAAGTTTTAAAATCATAAGCAAGTTCAAATTCCTCCTGAATAATCATTGGCAGTTGTGGTTGTGCAATATTTCCATTGATTGCTTGCACTGTTGCACGCAAATCATTTGTGACATTTGGCAGATGAAACTCAGAAAGTTGTCTGTCGTGGTGTTGAAGGCGATGCTCAACGTCCAGCGATACCATTGCACGCAGGAGTTGATGATCAGCTTGCTTATTGAGGAACCCGAGGAAGAAAGTCATCCCACCAGTGCATATGGTGATGGTCGAAGACCATAACTGGGTCAGCAGGGTTTCAAAAGAGTAGAGTAGGAGGGTCACAAAGAGCTCCCTGATTTGTGGGCACATTTGTATTGCTTCTGCAATCTGCATCTGTCAATGCAAAATGCCATTCTCCATCATTTTGAAGGAGACCAAGCGTCTCACACATGCACTTTGGAAAGTTTCATGGCACTGACCATTAATAGTCCTCTACTTCCTTCTACATTTATTTCCATCACTCTTCTCAACCAGTCACTTTCATCCTTCCTCAACACATGACCAAACCATCTCAACCTGTTTCTCTTCACAGCATCAATCACAGGCTCTATTCCCATCATCTTTCGCAATTCATCATTTGTCTTCCTCTCTCTCAACGATACTCTGCACATCCACCGAACCATTCCCATTTACACCCTTTCCAGCCTTCGTTGCTGCTCTACGTTCATTACCTATGTCTCGCTCCCATAAATCATAACACTTATCACACATGCAGCATACACCTTTCCCTTCAGCTTCAACGACACTACCCTCCTCATCAGCACGCCACTCAGTTCCCGAAACTTCTTCCATGCACATCTCACTCTAGCAACCGTTGCTGAGTCTGATCCACCTTCTACATTCAACATGTCTCCGAGGTAGCAAAATGTTTTCACTCCCCCTTCCTCTTCATTAACGGTATGGACCTCAAACATCCGGGGCCTTCGCTCAAACTTGACTGATCTCTCCATACAGGTTGCTTCTGACAAACCAGACGTGATCTGCTTAACAGAAACTTTCCTACCTCATGGTGTCTCTGATTCCTTGGTATCTATCCCAGGTTATTCGCACCTCCAGGAAGGTTAGACCTGAGCCATGTCCTGGAGGTGGGGTTGCTATCTTTATAAAAAAAACTCTTCCTCACTCGCCCTGCACTGCCCTCTCTCCACCTCACCCCCAGGAATACCTTTGGCTACGGCTTCCCCTTCGCTCCCACCTTTTGTTCATATGTGTGTTGTGCCGTCCACCAAACAGTGATGACTCCATATACATCTCGCTGTCTGATAATATGGACCAACTTCTATCTACCCATCCCAACTCTCTCTTCCTCATATGTGGTGATTTCAATTGTCACCATGCCAGTTGGCTGGGTGTGGGTACCTCTATCACAAGCCATGGCTCCTCAGCAAAGGACTTCTGCGACTCACTGGGACTCACGGTCTGGCACCACCCTCTGCTCACCAAACTCTCCTCCTTTGGTATCCATGGAAATCTCCACGCATGGCTGGCGGACTTCCTCTCTAGTCGTAGTCAACGTGTGGCCCTGAATGGGTTTATCTCATCTCCTCTTCCTGTTCAGGCTGGAGTTCCCCAAGGCAGTGTTCTGGGCCCTGTGCGTTTTCTGGTCTTCATCAATGATCTCTCTGACTCTCTTGGAAAATCCTCTCTATCTCTTTGCTGATGACTCTACTCTCTGCCACTCCATACCTATTCCTTCAGATAGGCAGGCAGCAGCCTCCTCACTCTCTGCAGACCTCGACAAAATCACAGACTGGGCAAACAAGTGGAACATTTCAATCCTGAAAAATCTCACACTATCACTATGTCTCTTCGAAAAGACCGTCCGGACAACCCTCCCATGTACTTTGTCAACAAACTTCTCCACGACGTTATGTCACTCAAGCTTTTGGGTCTCACTATCTGCCATGATCTTTCCTGGGAAAACCACATTTCAAATCTGGCCTCCAAAGCCAGCCGCCGACTGGGCATCCTCCGTCGTGCGAAGTCCTTCCTTGGCACACCTGAGCTCCTCACCACATACAAGGCTTTCATCTGCAGCTCAATGGAATACTACACTCCCCTCTGGGCTGGTGCTCCTGCCTCACACCTAGCTCGTCTTCACGCGGTTGAAACCAAAGCGTTCAGAATCATTGGAATCTCCCGCGATGAAGCTAACTCCAAGGGCCATTCACTCACTCACCGCCGGCAGGTTGGTGGTCTTTCCGTCTTCTACCGACTCCTCTCCGGCCTTGCCCTCCCAGCTGTCTCTGGGCTCTGTCCCCCAAATATTCCTGCAGGTCGCACAAGATCTGCCTGCAACCCTCTTATGGTTAAACTGCCAAAATCAAGACTCTGCTCACCTTCACTCCTTCATTCCTCTTTTCTCCTGCCTCTGGAACAAACTCCCTCACTCTCTTCAATCCCACTCCTCCCTCCAGGTCTTTAAAACAGCTGTTCACCACCATCTCTTATCTTCCCCCATCCAAAACCTTGATCTTTTCTACCCCTGCTAATTTCACCCCAAATCCACTTTTTTGAAATACCAACTTCTGTGCTGGAAGTCCTTGGTGTACTTGTGTTTTATACTTCTCCCACCCCCCCCCCCCTTCCCACGCCTCCTCCCCCCAAGCCCTCTCCCTCCCACACATCTCCCGATGTCCCTGCTCTCAAATGTTGTGTTTGTGTGCTTCCCCTTCTCTCCCCATCTTGTCTACTGCTCCCTCTTTTTATATATTTTGTTTGTTAGATTTGTTTGTGAAATAAATGTTAGCTCTTTCACAAGCCTCGATTCTGTAAACAAAAAAACAAACCCCCACCCCCCCCAAAAAAAACCCTCCTTTACGTTCTGAGCCAGCACCTCCATCACAGCTACAAATAGTAGTGACCTTAGTACCGACCCCTGATGCGCTCCCACCTTCACCTCAAACTCACCACTGTTCCCATCCTTCATCCTTACAGCTGTACGCGCTCTTTTGTACATTGCCATCACTACTCTGATCAACCATTCCTCCACTCCTAACTTCCTCAATGCCCGTGTCAATACTTCGTGTGGAACCCTATCGAATGCTTCCTCCAGATCAACAAACCCAAGAAACAGCTTCTTCCTCTTCTCCATGTACTTCTCCTGCAACTGCCTCACAATAAAAAGCGCGTCTGTCGTTCCTCTTCCTGGCATAAATCCAAAACTGCATTTCGTCGATCTGCACTTTCTTCCTTATCCTCCTCTCCAACACCCTTTCCAATACCTTCATTCCATGCTCCAATAACTTTATCGCTCGGTACGAGCCACACTCCAGAGGGTCACCTTTCCCCTTGTATAGAGGGACGAGGGTACTCAGTTCCCAATCCACTGGAATGCGGCCTTCTTTCACCACCAGATTACAGATCTCTGTCATTCTCTTCACACCCCAACTTCCTGCTGCCTTCAACACATCTCCCACAACTCCCGTCAGCCCTCCTGCTTTTCTACTCTTCATTGCTTTTATCGCTTCCTCAACTTCCTTCTCAGTTATCTTCTCTGCCGGTCCTAAAACTGGGTTACTCTCTATGTTGCCATGCCATTCATTCTCTGCATTCAACAGCATTTCCATACATCTCTTCCGTCTTCCTTTAATTCCATCTGGGTCCACAACGATTTGTCCCAAGCAACTCACCCCCATCACATCACACCTCTCTTTCGCTATCTGCTTTGCAATCCTGAATACCGCTCTCTGACCCTCTTCCGAATCCAAGCGTTCTCCGAACATTTTCCTGCATGCCTCCTGTGCCTTTGCTACCTCTTTCTTTGCAGCCTTCTTGGCTGCCTTATAGCCTTTGCTACCTCTTTCTTTGCAGCCTTCTTGACTGCCTTATAACTTTCATGCTCTGCTTTTTCTGCTCCCGTACCCTTCGCCTTCTGCCACTCCTTGAACTTCTTCCTCTTCTCGTCAATCCTCTTTCCAACTTCATCATCCCACCACCATGTTCCCAAGTGCCTCGGTGGTCCTTTTGTCCATCCACATACCTCACCACCGGCTCCCAACAGACTATCTTTCATTGACATCCAATCACTTTCAAGCTCAACCACATCAGCCTCTACCCTACTCAGCCTCTCTTTTAATGCCTCCCTTACTGGCACCTCTTTCAACCTCCACACCTTCATTCTCGGTTGGTACTTCACCCGCCGAGCTCTCCTCGCACCTTTCACCCTCATGTCGCAGACAACCAAGTGGTGCTGTGAAACAGCCTCCTCCCCCGGGATCACCTTTGTGTCCCGGAGGTGCCCCATATCTCGCCTACGCACCATCAGGTAGTCAACGGTTGTCGTCGATCCACCTGAGTGTTGTGGAAAACCAATCAGGTCCACACAACTTTAGTCCAACTTCTGGTTTAATTCCATTTAGATCATGACATCATCCTGTAATGCAGGAAATGCAATAAGCATAAGATATGGCATCACATGGGACCATTCATAACATTCAATGTAAGCAATGTAAGCAAGCTGAATATTCTATGCTGGCGTACCGTTAGCGAGTCTACCAGATGTAACGTGTCACAGGAGAAGTCTCGGAGCACCGTCCGCAGCAGCGGGTCTTATAGTCGCGCCCCTAGCGGTGTCAACCAGGGTCGGGTGACGAAGGGTGTAACGCCAAGTCGTCGGGCCCTGGTAGACTCGGTGAGGGGAGGGTCGGTAGACTTTCGGCGATGGGAGCGTCGGGAGAGTCCATAGTCTCATAGATGGGTTCGATCGGTTCGTCCGATCTAAATATCTCTAATTCTGGGAGATTTAATCTATCTCTAATTCTGGGGGATTTAATCGATCTCTAATTCTGGGGTATTTAATCTACCTCTAATTATGTGGGATTTAATCTTTCTCTAATTCTGGGGGATTTAATCTATCTGCAATTCTGGGGGATTTAATCTATCTCTAATTCTGGAGGATTTAATCTATCTCTAATTCTGGGGTAATTAATCTTTCTCTAATTGCAGGGGAATGAATCTATTTCTAATTCTGGGGGATTTAATCTATCTCTAATTCTGGGAGATTTAATCTATCTCTAATTCTGAGGGATTTAATCTATCTCTAATTCTGGGGGATTTAATCTATCTCTAATTCTGGGGAATTTAATCTATCTCTAATTCTGGGGGATTTAATCGATCTCTAATTCTGGGGGATTTAATCTTTCTCTAATTATGTGGGATTTAATCTTTCTCTAATTCTGGGGGATTTAATCTATCTCTAATTCTGGGGGATTTAATCTGTCTCTAATTCTGGGGGATTTAATCTATCTGTAATTCTGGGGGATTTAATCTATCTCTAGTTGCGGGGGAATGAATCTATCTCTAATTCTGGGGGATGTAATCTATCTCTAATTGTGGGGGAATTCATCTTTCTCTAATTCTAGGGGATTTAATCTGTCTCTAATTCTGAGGGAATTAATCTATCTCTAATTTTGGGGGAATTAATTCTGGGGGATTTAATCTATCTCTAATTCTGGGGGATTTAATCTGGGGGATTTAATTCTGGAGGATTTAATCTATCTCTAATTTTGGGGGATTTAATCTATCTCTAATTTTGGGGGATTTAATCTATCTCTAATTGTGGGGGAATGAATCTATCTCTAATTCGGGGGCATTTAATCTATGTCTAATTGTGGGGGAATTAATCTTTCACTAATTCTGGGGATTTAATCTGTCTCTAATTCTGGAGGATTTAATATTTCTCTAATTCTGGGGGATTTCGTCTCTCTAATTCTGGGGGATTTCATCTATCTCTACTTCTGGGGAATTTAATCTTTCTCTAATTCTGGGGGGATTGAATCTTTCTCTAATTCTGGGGGCTTTAGTCTTTCTCTAATTCTGGGGGATTTAATCTTTCTTTAATTCTGGGGGATTTAATATATCTATAATTGTGGGGGAATTAATTCTGGGGGATTTAATCTATCTCTAATTCTGGGGGATTTAATCTGGGGGATTTAATTCTGGGGGATTTAATATATCTCTAATTCTGGGAGATTTAATCTATCTCTAATTCTGGGGTAATTAATCTTTCTCTAATTATGTGGGATTTAATCTTTCTCTAATTCTGGGGGATTTAATCTAACTCTAATTCTGGGAGATTTAATCTATGTCTAATTCTGGGGGATTTAATCTGGGGGATTTAATTCTGGGGGATTTAATCTATCTCTAATTCTGGGGGATTTAATCTTTCTCTAATTCTGGGTGATTTAATCTATCTCTCCTTCTGGGGAATTTAATCTTTCTCTAATTCTGGGGGGATTGAATCTTTCTCTAATTCTGGGGGATTTAGTCTTTCTCTAATTCTGGGGTATTTAATCTTTCTTTAATTCTGGGGGATTTAATCTATCTCTAATTGTGGGGGAATTAATTCTGGGGGATTTATTCTGGGGCACTTAATCTATCTCTAATTCTGGGGGATTTAATCTGGGGGATTTAATTCTGGGGGATTTAATCTATCTCTAATTCTGGGAGATTTAATCTATCTCTAATTCTGGGGCACTTAATCTATCTCTAATTCTGGGGGATTTAATCTGGGGGATTTAATTCTGGGGGATTTAATCTATCTCTAATTCTGGGAGATTTAATCTATCTCTAATTCTGGGGTAATTAATCTTTCTCTAATTCTGGGGTAATTCATCTTTCTCTAATTATGAGGGATTTAATCTATCTCTAATTCTGGGAGATTTAATCTTTCTCTAATTATGTGGGATTTAATCTATCTCTAATTCTGGGAGATTTAATCTATCTCTAATTCTGGGGAAATTCATCTTTCTCCAATTATGTGGGATTTAATCTATCTCTAATTCTGGGGTAATTAATCTATCTCTAATTCTGGGGTAATTCATCTTTCTCTAATTATGTGGGATTTAATCTCTCTAATTCTGGGGGATTTAATCTATCTCTAATTCTGGGGGATTTCATCTATCTCTAATTCTGGGGTAATTCATCTTTCTCTAATTATGTGGGATTTAATCTTTCTCTAATTCTGGGGGATTTAATCTATCTCTAATTCTGGGAGATTTAATCTATCTCTAATTCTGGGGGATTTAATCGATCTCTAATTCTGGGGGATTTAATCTATCTCTAATTACAGGGGAATGAATCAATTTCTAATTCTGGGCGATTTAATCTATCTCTAATTCTGGGAGATTAAATCTATCTCTAATTCTGGGGGATTTAATCTATCTCTAATTCTGGGGGATTTAATCTATCTCTAATTCTGGGGTAATTAATCTTTCTCTAATTATGTGGGATTTAATCTTTCTCTAATTCTGGGGGATTTAATCTATCTCTAATTCTGGGGGATTTAATCTATCTCTAATTCTGGGGGATTTAATCTATCTCTAATTCTGGGGGATTTAATCTATCTCTAATTATGGGGTAATTAATCTTTCTCTAATTATGTGGGATTTAATCTTTCTCTAATTCTGGGGGATTTAATCTATCTCTAATTCTGGGAGATTTAATCTGTCTCTAATTCTGGGGGATTTAATCTATCTGTAATTCTGGGGGATTTAATCTATCTCTAGTTGCGGGGGAATGAATCTATCTCTAATTCTGGGGGATTTAATCTATCTCTAATTGTGGGGGAATTCATCTATCTGTAATTCTAGGGGATTTAATCTATCTCTACTTCTGGGGAATTTAATCTTTCTCTAATTCTGGGGGGATTGAATCTTTCTCTAATTCTGGGGGCTTTAGTCTTTCTCTAATTCTGGGGGATTTAATCTTTCTTTAATTCTGGGGGATTTAATTCTGGGGGATTTAATCTATCTCTAATTCTGGGGGATTTAATCTGGGGGATTTAATTCTGGGGGATTTAATATATCTCTAATTCTGGGAGATTTAATCTATCTCTAATTCTGGGGTAATTAATCTTTCTCTAATTATGTGGGATTTAATCTTTCTCTAATTCTGGGGGATTTAATCTAACTCTAATTCTGGGAGATTTAATCTCTGTCTAATTCTGGGGGATTTAATCTGGGGGATTTAATTCTGGGGGATTTAATCTATCTCTAATTCTGGGGGATTTAATCTTTCTCTAATTCTGGGTGATTTAATCTATCTCTCCTTCTGGGGAATTTAATCTTTCTCTAATTCTGGGGGGATTGAATCTTTCTCTAATTCTGGGGGATTTAGTCTTTCTCTAATTCTGGGGTATTTAATCTTTCTTTAATTCTGGGGGATTTAATCTATCTCTAATTGTGGGGGAATTAATTCTGGGGGATTTATTCTGGGGCACTTAATCTATCTCTAATTCTGGGGGATTTAATCTGGGGGATTTAATTCTGGGGGATTTAATCTATCTCTAATTCTGGGAGATTTAATCTATCTCTAATTCTGGGGTAATTAATCTTTCTCTAATTCTGGGGTAATTCATCTTTCTCTAATTATGAGGGATTTAATCTATCTCTAATTCTGGGAGATTTAATCTTTCTCTAATTATGTGGGATTTAATCTATCTCTAATTCTGGGAGATTTAATCTATCTCTAATTCTGGGGAAATTCATCTTTCTCTAATTATGTGGGATTTAATCTCTCTAATTCTGGGGGATTTAATCTATCTCTAATTCTGGGGGATTTCATCTATCTCTAATTCTGGGGTAATTCATCTTTCTCTAATTATGTGGGATTTAATCTTTCTCTAATTCTGGGGGATTTAATCTATCTCTAATTCTGGGAGATTTAATCTATCTCTAATTCTGGGGGATTTAATCGATCTCTAATTCTGGGGGATTTAATCTATCTCTAATTACAGGGGAATGAATCAATTTCTAATTCTGGGGGATTTAATCTATCTCTAATTCTGGGAGATTAAATCTATCTCTAATTCTGGGGGATTTAATCTATCTCTAATTCTGGGGGATTTAATCTATCTCTAATTCTGGGGTAATTAATCTTTCTCTAATTATGTGGGATTTAATCTTTCTCTAATTCTGGGGGATTTAATCTATCTCTAATTCTGGGGGATTTAATCTATCTCTAATTCTGGGGGATTTAATCTATCTCTAATTCTGGGGGATTTAATCTATCTCTAATTATGGGGGATTTAATCTATCTCTAATTGTGGGGGAATTAATCCATCTCTAATTATGGGGGATTTAATCTATCTCCAATTCTGGGGTACAGTAATTAATCTTTCTCCAATTATGTGGGATTTAATCTATCTCTAATTCTGGGGTAATGAATCTATCTCTAATTCTGGGGTAATTAATCTATCTCTAATTCTGGGGTAATTAATCTATCTCTAATTCTGGGGTAATGAATCTCTCTCTATTTCTGAGCGAATTGATCAATCTGTATTTCTGAGAAAATTAATCGATCTTTAATTCCGAAGGAATTAATCAATCCGTATTTCTGAATGAATTATCTTTTTTTTGTTGGTTTATTGAGACAATGATCACATAAGCCGGAGTTATGCTTCTACGAAGATGCACGTAAGCGTCTCTGCATAGCTATGCAGAGAAGGGGTTTATGGGTAACCGTAGCCCGCATAGGCTCGCCGAGGGGTCGATGCGCACCCCTCCAAAATCTCAACAATGCGTCGCACGTAGCTGTGGTCATGTGCGTCAAACAAACGCTGATTGGTTGAGCAGGGAAGTATATCTGGTAGCATTGAGGGTTGGGCCCAGACCCAAATCCGGAACTAAAACAAAGAACCAAAACATTCAAACAGAATGTTTACACTTTTACTGGAGGTGGAAACGGGTTTCCATTTCTGGGTGCTTCTCCATTTTCTGTACATTCTTTAGTTTTAGTAAATGTGACACTGCCCCGTACTGCACGCGTTAACGTTACATGCAAGTAAGTTGGCAAACACCCATGCGGACGTCTGCGGGCGACACCCGTGCATGTTTGCAGAAGCATAAATCAGCCTTTACACCTAACATACCTTGCCAGAGTGTGTGGGTAATGCATGTAGATCGTTGCTTTTCATTTGGTCTTTATCAACAAGTCCTACAAAGGAATTAAACATGAACGATCAATTAATATTGGAACATTCAATCAGCCTTTTTCCTTTTTTGAGCTCGAGCAAACGTTACAACGAGCTCAAAGTTTTGTTTGAAGACCAGCAGCTCCCTGAATGGTGCAACAAGACAGGTGTGTACAACAGTCACTGGCACAAAGGATGATTCTTATTGTCAGAAGGTCAAGAAAGAGGGACTCCTTAATGTAATAATAATGAATGCAAATTAAAATGTAGCTAGCAAATTGTGAAAGAAACGGATTTAAGTTTGTTTTTACAAAGGACGTTGCCATGAGATAATCACAAACAAGGGAATTTGAATGGAGAAATCACTTGATAACATATTGCTTGTGCTATGTTGCTATGAAAAAAAGGAGGTGTTAGTGCATGAGTGGTGTGTGACGACATGGTGTGTATATTACATCACTTTGCAGGAATATGAAAAAAACAAACTCAAAAAAGGATGTTTTAGTGCATGAGTGGTGTGCGACGACATGGTGTATATATTACATCACCTTGAGAGAATACTAAAAAAAAAACTCAAAAACGAAGTGTTAGTGCATGAATGGTGTGCGACAACATGGTGTATATATTACATCACCTTGCGGGAATACCAAAAAAAAAAATCTCAAAAAAGAAAGTGTTAGTGCATGAGTGGTGTGGTGTGCAGTGACACTGTGTGTGCATTACATCACCTTGCGGAAATACTTTTAAAAAACAAGAGAAAAATGACCACAGTGTGATCACCAGCTGCGACGTGTAGAATCATGAGGATATCCGTTGCAATATGCGCTACCAAATTCGACCAGTCATTAAATTATACGCATGCACCAGCGTCTTTTTGTCTTTCAGTTCTGGTCTTGTCCTTTGTTTTGCGACGCATCATGCTTCATCAACTGATTACATATAATGTATGGACGTGAATGTTATTTCTGTTAATGTTAATCTTAATTCATTAATGTTATTTATTAATGTTAATTCTGGGTGGCAGAGGGATAATTTGAAACGGGCTTGGTCGGTAGGGGAAGTCCGAGTGTATGCGCATGCGCTTTTCAAAAAGGCACCCCAACAACAAGAACAACAACGCGGTCCTCTCATAGAGATGCTCGTCGCAGCTAAAAACTCAAAAAAGGAAGTGTTAGGACAGGAGTGGTGTGCGACGACATGTTGTGTATATTACATCGCCTTGTGGGAATACTTCCGCTCTAGCAGGGAACATGGCCTTAAAATGCATGTTGTTGTTGTTGTGTTGTGGGAATACTTGAAGAAAAAAAATTCTAGAGTGTACATAATCATTAGCTCATAGAAGAGAAGCATCACGACAAACGTCTTTTATAAGTTCCGAAATATATTACAACAAATTATCATGTAGAGCTGTAGGAATTGAACGTGAAAGATTAAAAAGGGTCTCCTTACTCCTGTTCGGTATCATCTCCATCGCTCCATATGGAGGAGCCAGGATTCCTGCCAAGTATTGTCGATATTTCTGCAAACATGATGCAAGAACACAAATGAATGTGGTTTCTTAAGCAGACAAAGTGCTATACGATTCCAATGTAATGATTTGTTTTGAAGTATTCTTTCTTCTACATTATGTAGTCCATATAAATAGGGCTACGGAGTGTGGGATCTGCCTTAAGTGGACCCATAAATGGGAAGGAGTCAGATATTGATGAGCTGGCAGGGCATGACCAAGGTGGGATCAAAGGACAGGAAGTTTGTTTTACAAGTGGAAATACCAACTGGTTTTCTACAAAGCCCTGTGAAAGTTTGGTGTCTCCATCTGCAATTATTGCCATAGACCTGTTGGGTGGCCTGCTTGCCAGTCCTGCCTTTTCCCATTGGGTAGTTTGGACCAAAAAGTGGATGCACGTCTAACCCAGGTTTCCACCAAAAGGTAGATGTACGTTTAACCCAGGTTTATACCAAAAGGTGGATGCACGTTTAACCCAGGATTATACCAAAAGGTGGATGCACGTTTCACCCAGGATTATACCAACAGGTGGATGCACATTTAAACCAGTATTATACCAAAAGGTGGATGCACGTTTAATCCAGGATTATACCAAAAGGTGGATGCACATTTAAACCAGGATTATACCAAAAGGTGGATGCATGTTTAACCCAGGTTTCCACCAAAAGGTAGATGCACGTCTAACCCAGGTTTCCACCAAAAGGTAGATGCACGTCTAACCCAGGTTTCCACCATAAGGTGGATGCACGTTTAAACCCAGGTTTATACCAAAAGGTGGATGCACATTTAACCCAGGTTTCCACCATAAGGTGGATGCACGTTTAAACCCAGGTTTATACCAAAAGGTGGATGCAAATTTAACCCAGGATTATACCAAAAGGTGGATGCACATTTAACCCAGATTTGGACAAAAATGTGGATGCACGTCTAACCCAGGTTTCCACCAAAAGGTGGATGCACGTTTAACCCAGGCTTATACCAAAAGATGGATGCACATTTAACCCAGGTTTCCACCAAAAGGTGGAAGCACATTTACCGCAGGATTATACCAAAAGGTGGATGCACATTTAACCCAGGATTACACCAAAAGGTGGATGCACATTTAACCCAGGATTATACCAAAAGGTGGATGCACATTTAACCCAGGATTATACCAAAAGGTGGATGCACATTTAACCCAGGATTATACCAAAAGGTGGATGCACGTTTTAAAAGGTGGATGCACGATGCACGTTTGGGTTATCTCGCGAGATCTTGGAGACGGCGGCAGGGATTTTCGAAGCTCCACACGGTCTCCACGTTTTTCGAAGTTAAGTCTGTTCACAATTGTATTTTGTCGAAACTGTATTTATCTTTCGGTGTGTGAAGTTATTGTGTGCAACTTTGGTTGTTTCTCGGTGTTTATCTTTCATAAATTGATCGTCTGTTTGCCGTGTCGCGAGCAAGGCCTTGTACAGTGTGCACTGTATAACCTTGAGGCTTTGTTTTTCTCTCAGTGGTCCGTCGTTTGTGATCCAATAACTTTCGTTCTCTGTATTCCCAGTCTTTTCACCCATAGCCTACTTCCTTGTGTATATCTCAACTCAAAAAAAAAAAAAAAAAAAAACATTTCCTTCTCTGTTCTCATTCGTTTATTCATTCTTATTCGTTCGTTCGTTCTTCGACCACGTGTTTCTCCCCCATTTCCCCAGATAGTTTTCACTCATTAACCTTCAATGTTTACACTTTCCCCTCAAGTTATGTATTCCGTCATATTTTATAACACCTTTTTCTTCTTCTTCTTTAAAAGGCTGCTTTCGACTTGCTCACCAAATCAATTCATCCCAAAAAAAATATCCATCTCCTATAGTGCCTTTGTTCTACATTCCCTAAACTCTCCTGCACTCCATCCTCCATCCAGCGTCCTTAAACGTATTTTTAACTCGAAGGTCACAAGAAACTCATTTTGCAATAAATGTTCGTTTCCCATAAATCGTACACTTTCAAAAATCCAATCTCACCCCTCCCCTCCAAATCTTCCCCATAACCCCTCCCCTCCAAATCTTCCCCATCTCCCCTCCCCTCCAAATCTTCCCCATCACCCATCCCTTTCAAATCTCCCCCCTTGCCCCCTCCCTCCTAAACTACCCCCTCACCCCTCCCCGCCAAGACGCCCCCTCGCCCCTCCCCTCCTAGACTCCTGCCTCACCCCTCCCCTCCAAATCTCCCCCATATCCCATCCCTTTCAAATCCCTCCCCTTGTCCCTTCCCTCCCAAACTCCCCCCTCACCCCTCCCCTTCAAATCTCCCCACCCTCATTGCTTCTCAATTTCCCCCCGCTCACTCCCCCTCCTCAAAGCGTCCTCCCCGCTTCTTCCCCCTTCAAACTCTCACCTCCATCTCCCCCAACCTTCTGCCTCGCTCTTCCCCCTCCTCAAATAACACCTCATTGTGGCTCACCCAATCACCATCAAACCTTTTGTCCGCCCCATCCTTCCCTTTCTCCGAGCTATTCTGAAATCTCTGACACACCTTCAACAGCTCTCCCTACCTCTTCCACCTCTTCCACATCTTACCCTACCCCTCCTCCCCCCTGTTCTGTATCTGATGCTCCCCCTTCCTCTTCATTAACGGTATGGACCTCAAACATCCGGGGCCTTCGTTCAAACTTAACCGATCTCTCCATACAGGTTGCTTCTGTCAAACCAGACGTGATCTGCTTAACAGAAACTTTCCTCCTTTATGATGTCTCTGATTCCATAGTATCTCTCCCGGGCTACTCCCTCCTCCGGTATGATAGACCTGAGCCTCGTCCTGGAGGCGGGGTTGCTATCTTTATCAAAAACTCTCTTCCTCACTCGCCCTGCACTGCACTCTCTCCACCTCACCCCCAGGAATACCTCTGGCTACGGCTTCCCCTTCGCTCCCACCTCTTGTTCATATGTGTGTTGTACCGTCCACCAAACAGTGATGACTCCATCTACATCTCGCTGTCTGATGATATGGACCAACTTCTATCTACTCATCCCAACTCTCTCTTCCTCATATGTGGTGATTTCAACTGTCATCATGCCAGTTGGCTGGGTGTGGGTACCTCTCTCACCAGCCATGGCTCCTCAGCAAAGGACTTCTGCGACTCACTGGGACTGACACAATCTGTCAATTTCCCGACCCGGATCTCAGTCAACGGAACATCTTCTCTTCTGGACTTGGTTATGACTAACTTCCCTGAAAATGTCTGCTGCTCTTCTTCTGCTCCGATCGGAACATCTGATCATGTCCTTGTTAAAGTGGACATCTCTCTGACCATCCTCAGGGAGCCTGCTCAGCGTCGACGAGTCTGGCATTTCACTCAGGCCAACTGGCACGGTCTTCAAGCAGCCATCAATCATCTGGACTGGTCTCCCATCTCTACCACCTCTGACATCAACTCATCCTGGGAATTCTTCCAAAGTAAATTGCTCTCTCTCATGCACAGATTTATCCCATCTCGTCTTCAGTTGTCATACCCTTCCTCCCGTCCATGGTACACGGAATCTTGTGGTGAGGCTGTTGCCCAGAAACAACTTGCCTTCGTTTCCTGGAAAGCAAATCCAACGGAAGGAAATCTCATTTCCTTTCACAAAGCCCGAAACAAGTGTGTGTCCACCCTCAGGAGAGCCAGGAAACAATATCTCTCCGTTCTCAAGACCGAACTCTCTTATCTGTCTCCCTCTTCCAAATCCTGGTGGCGTCTGGTCAAATCCGTTTCTGGTGTTTGTTCCCCCTCCATCCCCTCCCTTACCTCAAACGGCTACACAGCTGACTCCGCACGTGAAAAAGCTGAATGCCTCAACTCTGTGTTTGCCTCTAAATCTTGTGTCCCAAACCCATCCCTCTCTGTACCCACCATACCCAGTCGTACCCTGCTGCTCCTGGACTCCGTGTCCTTTCCTCCTGACAAGGTGGAAAAGTTTCTGTCAACCCTCGACTCTGATTCTGCAACTGGACCCGACGGCATCAGCCCACGGGTCCTAAAATCCTGCTCTGCTGCTCTATCTCACCCTCTCTCTGTTCTCTTCACCCTCTCTTTTGCTCAAGGTCAACTGCCATCTGCTTGGAAATCAGCCAACATCACCGCTTTGCACAAAAAAGGTGCAAAAACAGATCCTAGCAACTACAGACCAATCAGCCTTCTCCCAATTATCAGCAAAGTCATGGAATCCATCATTGCTTCTGATATGAAATCTTTCCTCTTCTCCAATGGCTTGATCTCTGATCATCAATTTGGTTTCAGACCAGGTCACTCTACTCTGGACATGCTGCTTCTGCTGTCTCAACAATGGATGGAGGTCCTCAATGCCAAACAGGAAATTAGAGCTGTCTCCCTCGACATATCACGTGCCTTCGACACGGTCTGGCACCCCGCTCTGCTCACCAAACTCTCCTCCTTTGGTATCCATGGAAATCTCCACGCATGGCTGGCGGACTTCCTCTCTAGTCGTCGTCAACGTGTGGCCCTGAATGGGTTTCTCTCATCTCCTCTTCCTGTTCAGGCTGGAGTTCCCCAAGGCAGTGTTCTGGGCCCCGTGCTTTTTCTGGTCTTCATCAATGATCTCTCTGACTCTCTCGAAAATCCTCTCTATCTCTTTGCTGATGACTCCACTCTCTGCCGCTCCATTCCTCTTCCCTCAGATCGGCAGTCTGCTGCCTCCTCACTCTCTGAAGACCTGGACAAAATCACAGACTGGTCAAACAAGTGGAACATGTCTTTCAATCCTGACAAATCTCACACTCTTACTATGTCTCTCCGAAAAGATCGACTGGACAACCCTCCCATCTACTTTCTCAACAATCCTCTCCAAGAAGTTCTGTCGCTCAAGATTTTGGGTCTCACTATCTGCCATGATCTTTCTTGGGAAAACCACATTTCCAAGCTGGCCTCCAAAGCCAGTCGCCGACTGGGCATCCTCCGTCGTGCGAAGTCCTTCCTCGGCACACCTGAGCTCCTCACCACATACAAGGCTTTCATCCGCAGCTCAATGGAATACTGTTCTCCCCTATGGGCCGGTGCTCCTGCCTCACACCTAGCTCGGCTTCACGCTGTTGAAACCAAAGCTTTCAGAATTATTGGAATCTCCCGCGATGAAGCTATCTCTGAGGGCCTTTCACTCACTCACCGCAGGCAGGTAGGTGGTCTTTCTGTCTTCTACCGACTCCTCTCCGGCCTTGCACCCCCAGCTCTCTCTGTGCTCTGTCCCCCAAATATTCCTACAGGTCGCACAAGATCTGCCAGCAACCCTCTGATGGTTAAACTGCCGAAATCTCGGCTCTCCGCTCACCTTCACTCTTTCATTCCTCTTTTCTCCCGCCTCTGGAACAAACTCCCTCACTCCCTTCAATCCCACTCCTCCCTCCAGGTCTTTAAAACAGCTGTTCACCACCATCTCTTATCTTCCCCCATCCAAAACCTTGATCTTTTCTACCCCCGCTAATTCACCCCAGATCCACCTTGTTTGAAATTCCAACTTCTTTCCTGGAAGTCCTGGCAGTGTCCATATGTTTTATACCTCTCCCACTGCCCCCTTCCCACGCCCCCCCCCCCCCAAAGCCCTCGCCCTCTCTCAGATCTCTCGATGTCTCCATGTCTCTCGGTCCCTGCTCTCAAATGTTGTGTTTGTGTCCTTCCCCCTCTCTCCCCATCTTGTCTACCGCTCCCTATGTTATATGTTTTATGTGTCGGTTTGTCTTTCTGTGTGATTAATGTTCGCTCTTTCACGAGCCTC